>NW_023339696.1:5755792-5762982 GCF_004916995.1 Morone saxatilis
TGTTCTGACGCTGTGGTCTGCTGTGGTTTCTGACTGACTGGTTCTGACTGTCTGTTGTTCTGACTGTGTTCTGACTGGTTCTGAATGTGTTCTGACTGTCTGTGTTCGACTGTTGTGGTTCTACTGTGGTTTCCTAATGTCTGTGGTTCTGACTGACTGTGTCGATGTCTGGGTTCTGCCGGTCTTGGTCCTAACTTCTGTGGTTCTGACTGTCTGTGTTCGACTGTCTGTGGTTCAACTGCTGTGTTCTGACTGCTTTTCTGACTGGTTTCAACGTCTTGGTTGACTGTGGTTCTGACTGTCTGTGGTTCTGACTTGGTTCTGACCTGTCTGGTCTGACCTGTCTGTGTCTGACTGACGGTTCTGACTGTCTGTGTATCTACTGTGTTCTGACGTCTGTGTTCGACTTCTGTGTTCTGACTGAACTGTGTCGACTTCTGTGTTCTTCTGTGTTCTGCTTGTGGTTCTGACTGTCTGGTTCTGTCTGTGGTTCTGCTGACTGTGTTCTGACTGTCTGTGGTCTGCTGTGTTTCTGCTGTCGGTGTTCTGAACTGTTCTGTGTTCGACTGTTGTTCTGACTGTGGTTCTGACCTGTCTGTGGTTCTGTCTGTGTTCTGACTGCCTGTGTTCTGTCTGTGGTTCTGTCTTGTGTTCTGACTGTCTGTGGTTCTTCTGTGGTCTGTCTGGGTTCTGACTGTGGTTCTACGATGTGTTCTGACTGTCTGTGTTCTGACTGACTGTGTTCTGACTGCTGTGGATTTGTCTGTGGTCTGACGTCCTGTGGTTCTTGACTGTTGTTCGTGATTGGTTCGACTGCGTGGTTCTGACTGTCTGTGGTCTGAACTGTCTCTGTTCTTCTGTCTGTGTTCTGACGTCTGTGTCTGTCTGTGTTCTGTTGTGGTTCTGTCTGTCTGTGTTCTGACTGTCTGGTCTGACTTGTTCTGTCTGTCTGTTGTCTGACTGTGGTTTGACTGTGGTTTCTGCCTGTTTCTGACTGTGTTCTGACGTGTTCGTCGTTCTGACTGTGGTGTCTGTCTCAGTCAGAACCACAGACAGTCAGAACCATATATATATATTAATAAACACTGTATGATGTAATACTCAGCAGGACCTTTGCTGTAGTTGAAGTTGATGCTTTTGCCCTGGGGGGGTTTGGGTAGAGACAGGGGGGTCTCCTCTGTGGGCAGATCCAGGAGCGAGTACTCCACAAACAGACGGACCACGCTGCTGTCCCGGGACACCCGAGACTCCGGCTTCAAGCTCAGAGACATGATCTCCACCCGGACCCGCTCCGAGGGCTGAGGACCGACACACAGTAATGAATCTGTTAATGACAGCGCTAACGGCGTCTGGTTCACATTACAGCTCCTCACTGATTAATATATAATATAATTATATATATATCAGAGCCAAACTCCACCTCTTAACACAAGTCTTTATCACATTTGGCACACTATAAGAGGATCATTTAATAATTCATGCACTGAATAGAAAAGCCAGAGTTTTACTGGTATGCACATGCAGCAGTAGGGATCTTAATAATATATTATAAAACAACTACAACAGCACAGAAAAAAATCTCTTATAGAGTCTGTCTTGGCTCACCGTGTACTTGCAGCACTCGCGGACAATGACTCTGCTGGAAAAGGTCTCGTTGTGGACCTCAATGCGGAGTGTCCTGTCTCTGCGATTCAGAGTGTTCTTTTGGATAAAGTACAAGTAATCTACACCGGCAATCTGCATGCAGAAAAAAAACAACAAAGATCTGAGGGGTTACACAAAAATACTTCAACAAGTCAAATCAAAAACATCTTTTAGATTCATGCAATCAAATGCAACACAGCCAGAAAATACCGCATTTAAAGCTGCCTCTCTCTTACACAGTCTTGACAAACATTGCAGTTTGTACATCTGATTATAGAAACTGATTATGATTGTTATATGGTTTTTGCTGAGCACAAGGTCAGATGAGAGGTACCCGTTTAAGAAGCCGCGGGGCATCAATGTCGATCACGCAGCGCCTCTCAGTTACCAGCGTGGATCCATCCTTGCTTTGGCTCTCGCTAAAGATCTCGCTGTCCACAAACACTGGGATCAGGGGGCACTTCGGGAACCTCCTGTGATAGGCCTGAGAGGGGGAATAGAAAATGAATTAAATTAATTTCCTTTCTCTAGTCCTGATGTTGTATTGCCCTTTTTATGATTATTTATGCATTTACTGGTATGCCTGGCCTTGTTTATTCTGTCCCTGTCGGGGTTTGCATTTGTCCAGGTCCCCGTTCGGGCAAGAAGCTGTACCCATTATGAGAAGGTCACTTGTATTTGCCGTGAGAGTAAACTATGGTGTAATGACAGCGTGTTTGACTAAATAGTACAGCATATGATTTCTTTGTAAGGTTAGGACACATTTAATAGTTATTGGGCTTAACACTCTATATATATGCATATTAAAATCAGAAGCTTTTTGCACAGCAGCAGCCTGCAGCTGTGGCAGCTTTTACAAGCAGTGATTGCTTTGTGTTTTACTGCCCACAGCTCACTGTATGACCATCTGTCCAAGCCAATTTCTCCAGGCCTCACCTGTCAATATTGAGTTGCTGATTGGCAGTTTCAGGATATGCAAACAAAGAAGCCCTTAGTCTGTGTAATGAGTGGTTTTAGCTGATATACCATTGAAAAGTAACCAAAGGCAGGTACAGAACTAGACCATCACTATATAGACAGCTGTCTGTTTAATGTAATAAATAATAAATGAGATCACCACGGGTAGAAATAAGCTAATGCTCTTGAGGTCCTCTTATGTGGCATCAACCTAAACCGGTACATGTAGGCAGTAACTCAAAAGATTTTAAACATTTAAAGAGCCAAACTGACTATATTATAAAAACAGACCACAGGTACAGACATGCTGTAAAGGGGAAAAAATAAAAGACTTTTCAATCGTTTTTTAGTTCATACCTAATTGCTGGTTTTTCAGCAAGCACACAGACAGACACACACACACACACACACACACACGCACGCATCCTGCTTGTATTGATACAGCACAGCATATGAGTAATCTAAATCAATAAGATGACATTATTCACTAAGCAAATGAATGGGAAAGCTTGCCTTGGTAAATAAGAAGCATTGACCAGTGTTATGTAACAGAAAATGCGCAAAATGTCTCACTGGTTGCAGACAAATGTAAATCTTTGTCCTACCTAGTCCTCTCAGGGCTATAAGCATAAAGGATAAAAGACGAGCAGACTGGGTTTGAGTAGAACTGTCACTGGCCCCAGAAGAGTTTGTCTAACTTCAGAAAACATTTTCCACCATCATATTTCACATTAGCAAGTCAATAGCTGTCTAATGACTGGAGAAAAAAAGCATGTATTATCTCCTAAGGGGATACTGACTACACACAGCTCTTTGGGTGTCTCCCCTGTACGGTACAGGGAGCTTAGTGTATCTATATCTAAACAAATCTAGTGCATTTTTATCACATAAAGACTCGGGAAAGTCATACAGGGACAACAATGATGCCTTAAACATTCAGTAATATCCAGGACACTGATAAAGATGGAGTAATAACCTGGAGTAAGTCAGTGGCAAGATCAGCCAGGGGACTAATGAGACAGCCCAGAGATAAATGGGAGCAGAGGAGATGGTAGTCCATTCACTAGATTCTCTCCTTTATGCTGCTGAGGCCTGCATCCTTTCATAAGGGCTGTTATTTACTTATTCACAAAGGCCTATTTTTAAAATCCTTTCTAATAACGTGTGGTGATGCAAGAGGATTTTTTTGAGAGAGCTGTTTCATGGGAAATAAAGCTTATGTACGTGTTGACTTGGATGGTTGGGTGAAGGAGTTATAGTCTGCAGAGCAAAGTGTCACTGCAGCATCAGAGGCTTTACCCCCTCTGAGGATATTGCATAAGTCTTTGGCTTAATATATAACTGCAGAGAACAAGAAACAGACTATGAAAGTGGGTAAAAACAGACTGCTTCTCATGGAAAGGCACTTATTTTACTTTTGTCCTACTTTCACTTCACACACAGTCCCTGTTCTTACATTAATTTAAAGCACTGAGGCGTAGGTTGCAGGTGAGGAGAGCAATATATCAGTATAGGAAGGAGATGTTTTCCTTTCAAGGGAAAACAAGTTCATCAAATGGTGAATAAATGTTTAGAAATTGAGATCTGTTTCCGTAGTATGGCTGTTGAATACTGCTGCATTATTAAATGTATAAAGCCAGAAAAACAGTCAGTCCTGAAATTCGAGGTATATTGTATTACAAACAGCTTCTTATTGAAACTGTAGCAATCACACAAAACTAGAGCTGCAGCGGTTAGTCGATTAATCCATTCGTTGTTAACTCTTACATTAAACAACTATTTTGCTCGTCGTTTTTTTAAGAATGAAAAAACTGATTTCAGCTTTTCCAATGTGAATATTTTCTGGTTTCTTTAATCCTCTTTGACAGTAAACTGAATATCTTTCAGTGTGAACAAAAGGTTGACATTTGAGGAAATCACCTTGGGCTTGTAATCAACATTTTCTGTACCAAATAACTAAATTACTGTAATACTGCAGAGATGCCCTGGTCTACAAATCTAGTTCTCGAGATGTAAGAAAATGTGTTTGTTTGGTACGGACGGCCAAAGTGTCCAAATTATCATGACTTTTAGAGTTTTTTTCTGTGAAAATTTAATTTGTGATCACTGTGTCACTAATAGTGAATCATATCGTAATCACAATATCTGTCAACGTAATCGCAATATGATGTTTTTGCCATATCGTGGAGCCCCGCTCAGCAACTCGCCTTCTGACCTCTTCATCTCTTCTTAAGCGTCACATCATGAGGGAAACAAAACAAGCAATTGCAAAACACAAGATGAGTTTTAAGGAGCTACAGAAGCCTCAATAATATCTAATATCCAACATTTAGGCCAGTTCAAGAGGCTTAAGGTGTGAAAACAACAAGCCTGCCATTTAACACAGTGGGAAGAACCTGCGGAAGAAATGCAAAGTTTACTAAGCAGCTTTCTTGCAGTGTGTACCCTGCAGATTACCTTGTTTGACACAGCCTCAGGAGAGAAGGGTAAATAAGAATATTTTTGCCCAGTCACTAATCACACAGCATTTATTTTTAAGCATAGAGCGAGACAGACGACCCTGGGAGGCTACAGACATTTTGTAAGGTATACATAACATTTAAAATGAAATAATACTTTTTTTTAATTAGAGCAATAGTAGGATATGTTTAAAGGGATACAAGGGTCAAAGTCACACTTTTATTGTATTATTCTTTTATTATATTTTTACTCTATTTCCCTGTGCTACTGTGTCAAACTTGAATTTCTCCAAAGGGGGATCAATAAAGGAACATCTTATCTTATCTTCCTACTAGATACACCTCAGTCACCTGTTTGCTTATGTAAGGTCGTGCAAAGTACTCCGGATCATCACTCGTCTATATAGTGGCACTGGATGTACACTCACCGCCATTATTAACTCAAATGGATGCTTGTAGACCCGAACGGGGGACTGGTATTCCTGCACCATGGTGGACGCTCGTTCACAGGCGGCCCCCTCTGTTACATAAGCACAAAAGACACTACATGACACAACAGCATACAAAGAAAAGAAGCAGGACAGCAGTTTACATGGGTTACTGTACTGTGTGTTCAGTGTATCAGCGGAGTGAAAGGGTCGATGTAAGGACAGAGAGTCCGGTAACTGTCACATGAGCCTGATCTGATGTTGCGTTTAAGTGCAGCATAATTGGGTTAAACCGTCGTCTATACGGGGAAGTGGGAGAAGAAGGGGGTTTTTGGAGGCATAAAAGTGGTCATTGTTAGCGAATATAAAGTATTAAGAGGGATAAAACCAGGCAGAAGTTAGTTACCGTGTTAGAAACGGCCTGAACAGCGAAAAACAACCCAGAGGAACTTGACGTACAGCCGGCCGGTCAGTGTATGAGCAGCACTGACAGTATATTTCTATAAAATGATGAGTCACTGAAGCGGTCAAACTCTCCGTGTGTTATCCATATTGTCAGCTGAGTGGGGAAAGAGCAGTGTCTCGCATTGTAACCTGCAAAATGTACTACAGACGAACCCGTCCGTCGGTCTCTGGTCAGTCTGAAGCACGGACTGTTAACTCCGCCTTTTTCAGACAAACAGGAAGTCCCTTATGGTTTTTTTTTTTGAAAGTTGAATGTTCTAGTATCAGAAGTTTTATTGTGAAAGGCCCACGCGTTACTTTGAGATTACAGCAGAGCTTTTGATAAGTAATACATTCAAACTTGACTGTTATTCCAGTGGTTTTCACCACTAGAGTCAATTATTGTATGGCAGTGTCAGGGAAAAATCATGAAAAGGGTACCAGCTGCATGCAGTGGGTCACCAGCACGCAGAAAGCAATGGTGCCTTTATGGTAAAACAGTTACAAACTATTTTCTAGCATACAGGTTAGTCAGTACAGCACTTCATCATGTTTTCTCCAAGTAGAAGAGCACCCTAGAGAGGGCACGTTTTCTCCACTGGAAGGGATAAAGGGCATTTTCTTGTAGGCTACATCATGCTACTGCAGATGGGCCTTTATCATGTTTTATTTGCCATAAGGGCACCTTTTGTGGCCTTTCTCACTAACTAGGGGGCACTTGATCCTGATCATGATCCTGCAATTTAAAATATTTTTAACAACAGAAAAACTCTGCTATAACCTGCATCAACAGTTTCTTTATAAAATGTTGTATAATAATTTGGTATGCTATATTATTGTTTATGATATGTGGAAAGGGTTAAGGCAGCCTCTCTTCATTTCCACAATTAGAATGTCATTTTTCAACTAACAGCAGCACTGGAGAGTTATGATTAACCAGCAAATTATTGCTGAAAAAGACACAAAATAACAATGAGGTGGGCAGTTTACATGTCTGTGCCCTGAGGCCTATCATCTCATCTTCTCACCACGGTGTCGAGATCTTTAAGAAAGCTGTCTTCCTTAGATGGAAATTATTTTGATTCATAACAATATCGGTGACAACTTTGGTTTTTTTTTCGAGTGCATTAACAACAAATTGGTTAATTTATGCTTGACGTATTAATTATTTACATTAAAAGACCAGTGCATGGGATTTAGTGGCATGTAATGCTAGAATCATTGTTTGGTTTGTCCTCTCTGGGCTACTGTAGAAACA
>NW_023339696.1:5763082-5769199 GCF_004916995.1 Morone saxatilis
CACTAATGAAAACATACCTATAAATATTATATTCCATTTCTGCTAATAGATCCTCCTAAATGTTACACACTGGACCTTGAATATATTTTGCTTCAACCCCAGCTGCTTGCACATGACATTTGTTCTTCACCTTGCAGGTTGCTGCAGTATAATTGGCTTGCTTTATGCTGCCCTGTGTGTGATTAGTCAGTTTTACTTTCTTAAGGATTCATCCTGCAAATAAACTCAGTTCTGACCTTTACGGTGGATACTGATTGGCAGCATTGCAATACCAGCTTTAACATTTTACCCACAAACACTATTTTGTTGAAGCATTTGTTGTTGTTTCTTCACTGCCTTGCATTAGCTGTTCCAGGGAGATGCAGCTGGACCCACATTGAGACTCCCAAAGCAGCATCTGGGAAGGGTGGTTATTCAAAGCTTCTGGACCTGGCAGCCTACAAAAGGTACTGGAGTCCAGCAGGGGACATCCTGAGAGGGTGAAGTGGAGTTCGGGTAAGCTCTTTTTCCTAATCAGCCTCAGGCACAAGGAATAATGTTGCCATGAAACAAGCTGCTCTCAGCAACTGTCTTTGCAAAATTTTGGATAAACCATTTTGCCACCTTTGTGCACCTGCACAGTTATTCTGGTCTTTCTGTTAAAATACCACAAAATATATGAGATTTAGCTTCAAGTATAGCTCCAAAAAATACAGTAATGAAACCTAGACTGTACATCCAAACAGATTCTTTCCTGCAGATCTTTCTCAAAAATGTTTATTTTTTTCCGGAGTGGGCGACACTTTGAGGGTGTAAAACTTGTTGTGTCATTTCCAATTTAACATTAATTATGATCAAGGGCCATAAAAAACATCCTTGACGCTATTAGGACAACAAAGAGTACTTTGAAATTCATATCCTGCCACATCCCTCCTCCTAGTAGAAGGATATCACAAACACAATGACTCATCTCTTCCTATGGATTAAAAATAATCACCTATATTCTCAGTTGTTAGTGATAATTGTTGTCTGGCAAAGGAAAATGTGAACACTCAAGTTTACTGGTCGGATCCTTTCAGCTTGGCTCATCACCTCTCTGAGCTCATCATCCTTTTTAGAATCCGCTTAGCTCTCCTGTCTAATTAACTCTAATAATGACTAAAGCACATTGGATGTATTTCTCTCCTGAACGCTGCACAGACTTCACAATGACTCCGCACACCTCAGGCTCTGTTGAGCTGAAACCTCTGGCAATAAATCTCGTGGAGATTATGCAGCCGTACAGCTTTGTATTCATGCATTGGTAATCCAGGGCATAAATAAACCTCTTTTCATCAGCTGTTCAGCTACAGTAATAAAAGAATAATGTGCACAGAAAGTAGAATCTGTTAAATAAAATACAATTACCAACATTACAAGTATTGACTCATAAATAAAAGGATTATACGATCCCCAGTCATTATATCCTCAAATATTAACCAAAATCAAGAAATACTAGTTACTTGTCTGCTCTTTGAATGTGACTTAAACTGAACTTCCGAAATGAATGCATAAGACACAAGGTAGTAATACAGATGAGGTTGCTTGTGGGTATTCAGCTTGAGTGAATATAGTTTCATTTGGCCCCTGAAACTTTGCTGTTTTCTTCCTCTGTTTCTATGGGGAATGCTCTGCAGGGAAGAAGCCAATTTGAATTAAAATGGAGGCCATCTCAGAAAAAAAATGAAATGATTTTCAGATAAACACAGGATTTATTCAGAAGCCGAGTTTGGCACTGTGAATTAGATCATTTAAAATTCAATTAAAGCATCCTCTGACCTATTCCTATCCAACTTTCAACGCCCTGAAAAAACCCATAATGAAGTGTCTGTAAGTATCCATTTATTTTGAGAAGAATACTATATTCTAGGACAGATCCCAACACCAGGTACTTCTGTACATAGAAAGCTCAATTAATGAACTCAACTAAATTCAGCTAACACAATTAGAACATTTTGATTTGATTAAAAAATACATCCACATATTTGTGTTAATCAGATAAATAAACAGCAAAATAGGATTACACATTGTTGTGATGCTGATCTTTAGTAAGTGTACAATAACCAGTAGGATAAGCTGCCCATCAACCTGAGTCAGTTGTCACCCCCTGTTGCAACAGTACAAAGGTTGAAAGAACGCTAGTTAGGTAAATGTAAGAGATGAATGCTTGAAACTAACGTAATGGATAAACGTAGCTATAAGTAATGAAGAAACAGTTGAAATAGCTAAAAGTAAAGGATGAATTAAAGAGGCAAAAGGGAACTTTCAAATTTGTGTTGATTCTGACGACCCCTGTGGACAAAAGCGGTAGTGTTTCCACTGTTTAGTTTCATTGATTTCAAGGGGAATCTGACCGAATTCGACCAGGTAGCAGACATTAAAAACATCTAGGCTATATAGAAATAGCTTCCCAATGATGGTCTTGTGTGCTTATGTAAGTCCGAGAGGCATCAGTATTAAATTGAAATTGAGTTTCATAACCAGTTCAAAAACTCCTTGTATTACATTTTAACAATTCAAATTCAATCAGATTTTTTAAATTAATATTTCAGTAAGTTATAGTGGTCCGTTAATCTACTCTTTCATGTGTTTCATAACCAGTTAAAAACTCCTTTGTAGTATGTTAAAAATTGTTGAAAAAGTAATGGATGGTTGAAAAGTCCTGCTTCTGTTTAAAGCAGTACAAATGCAAACTTGACCAAACCACTGATATTGAAAATCTGAGAGTATGAAAAATGTTTGTAACAATATCCACTTATCCATTGGCTTAATTTCTTGTTGCAGTCACTTTTATTGATGACAATGTATGGCAAATCTTACAAATTATTTCAACCACTTGTAAAAGGTACATGTTTGTGATGTCTTAGATCAGATGTGCTGAATAACAAGTGGCAGACACATTTCAATGAGGTGACTCTGGGACTTCAGCCCTACTTGATTAGCTTTTAATGAGGTTTAATGAGTGCAACACTATCAGAGTACTTTTCTTTCTTGGTTTTACAGCATAGTATTTTTGTGTTATTATTAGATTGTATTATTTACTCATAAAAAAAGATGCACAAAACATTCATTAATCCAAATATCTACAAAGAGGGAACCATACTGTTCCCAAATGTAAACTCTTTCATCTGCAGTAATGAACTGTTGATCTGAAGATTTGCCAGCTGGTCAGATGAGACACCAACACACTTACAGCGACAGCGAAAAGGTCAAACTACAAGGAGCAAGCGTGGGAAGCTCATTAGTGATTCCATCCTTGCCAGCCCCGGAGAGAGTTTTTTTTTATTTGAGTGGGAAGGTTGTAGGTTAGATAGGATGACAGTGGCAGTAATGTCAGGCTAGGTAAACACTATTAAGATAGTACGGTGACTGATCTGTCAGATTTACTGTTTCAGTTGTTCATTAACTGTCCACTTGAGGTCCTCAGTCCATTACCAATAACTGGAAAATGAAAAAAAAATCTACAGAACATTAAATGTAATGTGAAAATAATAAAATAATGGAGGATGAAGAAGGTAAGTATGAGGTTATTTCACAAAATAAAACAAAGCTGACATAATATATTTTGTTAAAAACACATGAACATGTCTTTCAGGGCCTGAGGGGACAACTTCCCCAACCTCCCTGCAGGTGGGAATCAGTGCTGTAGGATGGGATCAAGCTGACACACCAGACTAAAACATCAACTCTTGGGATTCCTCTATGAGCACAGCCTGCAGCTCCACCACACTGTCCAATGTCAGATTAATATTAAAATTCAGAGCACCTGCACAATGTCTCTGAGGTGCCATGTACTGTAAGATACTGTGGTTTTTAATACCAAAGGTTCTATTATTATTCAGGAACCCAGCTGGTGTAAAGGCCTGTCATAGAGTGAAGGTCAAAACAAACCACTTAAAAATAATTGTGTGTGTATACTGTATGTTTTAATGTCTTGGTTGACAGAGTTTTTAGTCCAGAATGCAGAATCTGCTTTGCTAGTTTTATATAGATTAAGAAGAAGTATATTTTCTTATGAGCCGTCTGAACCTCAGGGACTTTTTGTTATTGGGTACCTTATTGACGTGGAGAGACATAATGTAACTGTTCAATTCCACTGGTGCATCATAAATGCTACGGCTAAGATATTCTACTTGTGTGTGTTTTTTACCAGAAAAACAGTCTCCTCCACCCACACACACTAACCTTGTGTATAAGCACCACGCTTTTCACTCAGTACTCTCTAATCCTAAAGCACTCTGGTGAGGAAAATGGAGCAAGGAAGGGAAAACAAACCAACACGAGGAGAACCGTTGGGCGGATTGTTTTGTCTCTGACTGGATGTCATGTCAGTGTACTGATATTTTGGTCGTGAAGAAAAAGCCTATTGTTCTTTTACACAGGGTGGTAGGAAGAGCAAGAACAAGTTCTTTGATCTTTGTCTATGTGTACAAAGAAAGGGTTATTTCTTTACCTTGACATTCTTCAGAAATCGAAAAGGTATTGTCATGATGTATTCTGTCTTGCAGAAAGTGGCCTGACTGCCACCTCTTGTTGTCACCTCGAAGCTTTTGTTTTCAGCACAGTGTCAGACATCCAGCCCGCCAAACATCAGCACGTTCACGCTTTCCAATAACCGTGGCACTACAGCGCACATGCAAAGGGTAATGAAATGCATCCCTTTCAAAGCCCCACATCAGTGGTTGGCAGTTTCCAGTACACCCCTACGGATCAAATTTGAAACAGAGAAGAGAAATGAGGTGTGATTTATGAAATCCCATGCCTCTCATCAAAGAAGAAAAAGAGATTCTTGTAGTGCATACTCGTTCAAAGAAACATCAAGCAGAGCAGAGAAACTTAAAATTAGCCTTCTAAAATCACTGTAAGATGGGAAAATCACGTTACTGCCTGTGAGTGGGCTAAAATAATTACATCTGAGACTGAGAGCAATACATTCCAACATTGGATTAAAGGGGATATGGAGAACAGAAAACAGACCCAGCAGACAGTAAAACAAAATGAGGAAGGCAACCAGCTATCCCACACGTGCAACACCGTCCTGAAAAAACTACAACAGAAGCTATATTTATGCTTCTTCCAGCTGAGCAGACATGTTAGCCTTGGAAACATAATTCACCACAACACCTGTGACCTTTTTGCAGAAAGGCTGCAGACTTAGGAACACACCAAAACTGCAGAGGTTAAAAAAATACTCCTCACTTTGTCCACATAATGTTAGTACGCTATAGGCGCATGGCTAGTAGAGCAATGCTAATAGGTGGGGGTGCAGGTGTCAGACTCCATCATAGAGGTGGTGTGCAGACAGCTGTGGTTGCCAAAATACATTCAGTATCTATAGAGTTGGCAGCTGCAGCCAGTTCTTACTCAGGTGTAATGATGAGCTCAGAATTGGTAATTAGTAATCTATAACGCGTTGGTCTTCTGATATCAAGACGGATTGCAATGGTCTGGACTCTGAGGCACAGCATGACAAATGACTCTTCCCACAATCTGCTCCGAATCAATCATCATGATATATGCTTCCAGTGCCCTTTCATATTCAAATGAGGAAGACGTTGGAGCACACAGAGTCCGGGCAGCTGTGGAAAGAAGGACCCATTCAGGAGATTTAAAGGAGGGATCATCATCTCATATCAGTCATCTTGTCTTGGCTCTGTGCTACGTCCCAAATTGAGGCCCTCCATTAATCAGTGTCTGTCATTTGTTTAATGGAGATTTTCAACTTGTTAAGCTGGTAAGTACCACGTCACTGTAACATGTTGAATTTAACAGGTGTTCAAGTTCAGGTGGTCAGTTACTGGTAAGTATCACAGCAACTAGGGATTGCAAGGTATACATAATCAAAACCAGGCATTAATTCCTCTTAACAGCCTGGACTTGTGGCATTATAGATACACTTATGTGGATATAATTACCATTGACCTGGAACTACCATAAAAAAAAAATAGTTCAATATTTTTGGACATATGCTTATTTGCTATGTTGCAGAGAGTTAGATGAGAAACTCAATACCACTCTAATGTTTTCTACGCTAAGTATGAAACTACAACCAGGAGAAAATTAGCTCTAAAGCTGACTTATTTACACTATTTTATATCT
>NW_023339696.1:5769299-5769565 GCF_004916995.1 Morone saxatilis
AAGATTCCCCCAAATTTCAAACTGTTCCCTTGTCACTAAATGAGTCCTAGTTTATCTGAAGAGCAAAAGAATTTTGTTACTGCGAAGACTGTATCTGAATTGCAGAAATTTTCAGTTGGCAACTTGTGAGGCATCATGTAAACTGTCTGTATATTAAATTCACCGATGTTGAATTGATTTAAATGAACTTGAAGCAAACATTTTAGATATGGGTTGCATGGTCTGTAACTGATACTTATTCAGCTTCCACACACACACACACACAC
>NW_023339696.1:5769641-5773752 GCF_004916995.1 Morone saxatilis
CACACACACACACACCCCTCTCTGGGTAAATGTGTGTGCTTTATTCACCTCATGGCAGCTGGAAGGCATTGCCTCCCCCACGGCTGCCACTAGCTGGTTAACAGCCCAATTCTCTTTTTATACTCTGGCATTTTCAGCAACGATATCACCATGCAGGATATTGCATAAGACATTCACTGGATCAACATTTATTCTTCTCTATGAGCAGACTGCAGAGTGTGTGGGAGAAGATTCAATGCAGTGTTCTTCCATCAAGCTTCACAGGTGATGTTAGAAATAATACAGAAATCCTCAGGTGAGCAGAAATTCAGAGTGTTTTGTTGTGAGGTCATGTGAGGTTGCCAGAGGTAACCTGGTGTCACATGAAAGTGGTGATTTAGTAATCTCTGACAAGCCAGGCAACAGCTGTGTCCATCAGTGTGGGGGGAAGCCGGAACCAGCTCAAATGAGATCAATTAAGGCCAATCAAAGTGGGGGATTATAGCAGGGAGACGTGACAGTAACATGCCATTCTGATTTATTTGTTCACCCTGATGCCCCGCAAGCACCAAGCTCTATCACACACACAAACCCACTAACACACACATCCCTGCTTCATTTTAGTGTCACTCTGTGTTGCATTGAAGAATAATTATCAGGCCATTACGAAGATCTAGCAGCTCAGAAAACAATTCTCTGTAATTACATTGTCAACCTGTATGAAATGACTTGCTTGTGCATGCAGCTTAAGTGATTGGAATAAGTAACTCCTGCAGCTTCTTCTATTAGATGTCTCAAAATAGCTGATATACCGTGTAGATAATTTCTGAGACAACTGGCAAGAAATTTATTTTGCTCTTAAAGAAATAATTGGTGCTGACAGAAAATAAAATAACTGTCTGGAGAAACTATGAGGAAGTTTCCTGCGAGCACTGTCTGTTACTGTCATCTCATTTGGAGAGATCAAAGACAGTTGTGCACAGAGGTCAGCTCAACTCTTCCCATTATACAATCCTTTACTGAGTCATGGATTAATCAACAACAACAAACAGGGGGTCAGGGGATTTGATTAGCCAAGCGTTTAATCATTTATCAAACATCGTCTTTTGCCTGCTAACAGTGAGCTGAGGTACTCATGTGAAGAGTTTCAGGGAGAAAGAACATCTTTAATCATGGGTAAACATCTTAATGATTTACCACACAGGATGTGAGTCTTGGCACAAGGCCATTTGCCGCTTAAGGGACGTCATCTGCACCAAAGAAGCCAGGCAAAACTGACAGAGAAGTGCCATCACGAAAGTTCCAGATGAAAGCAGAGATATACGCCCCTGTATATGCAGGAACAGCCTGGGGTTTAACATCATGCTCATGTATAGATTTAGATTCATTGTTGTTGTTGAATGAGAGATAAAATGTCACTGTAACAAGGACACGTGTCACTCAAGCTATAGTCGTAGTTTATTAGTGAGTTATAATGTTCCTCACGATGTCAGCTGCATCATTCTGCCAATGGAAATAAGTGACTTTGAATTTCCTGTTCAATAACAGGTGGTGAGACCTTCGTTAAACCTCGCCCTTTGAAAGATACTTTTAAAGGACCAGTGCGTAGGATTCAGTGGCGTCTGGCTATGAAGTTGCAGATTGCTTTTGAATACAGCTCTCCCTTCCAAGTATGTAAGATAAACTGTGGTGGCCAGGGAGAGCCAGTGTACTGTTTTAAAATGACAAGCCTGTAAAAGAGTCACAAGTATGCGCTCAATATCTATTGACTTAATACATTTCAGCAGCCGGGAGTGCTCTCTGACTGTCATTTTTTTCTTTTAATTTCCTGTCTACACCGGAAGTGGGAATGTGTAGCGTTGTGTAAATTTGTGATCACACATAGCACATTAAGGTCAATTTTGGAGCTATCAAACCTCCTCCACTATTTAATAAAACAGTCTAATATGTTGCTCCAGCTTTTAATGATACATTATGGTCACCCTCTTGCTGCCTCCTCAGAGGACAATTAAACCACTATCACTAAAAAGCTGAACATGGGAAATGTACATCAAAACACACTCTGAAAATTTTCAGGATGTTTTATGTATTTTCCCTTGGGTATTTTTGACCAAAGTGACCCTTTAAGCGCAAGTGTTCATAGACTCTTCCCTCACTTTTCCAGCTTCCTGGACAAACTACGACTTTTAATGCTGGTACAGCGGTTTTCTTAACTATCTCTCCCTGCAGTTGATCTCTAAGAACATACCGTACAGGATCTGCACTCCCACATTCAGTCTCTATCTGCCTCCCTTCTGCAGCCTTCTCACCTCCTGCATCAATCCATACTTCACTAAATAACTCATAAGAACATGCAGCTCACTGACTGTAATACTGCAGCATACCTTTGATCTCTTCAAAAACTTTATATCAAGGTCCTAACAACACTGATCCGGGAAAACAAGTTTTTCTATGATTCCCGTTTGAGAGCTCTGGTCTTTTGCAGTATATCCTTGCTATGGAGTTTGTGGAAGATCACTTTGAAGTTGCCCAGAGAAGCCCTGATAAAAACAGTCATATACACATGCTGCTTTTTCCTCCTCTATCATCTCTCTCCTACTTCACTCTTTCCAGACTCTTTTAGAAACCAGCCCCTCAGCCACTGATCCAGCTGCGTTGCTTCTTTTCGCTACTTTTCAATCATTTGTCTTCTCATCTCTATCTGATTCATTTTCTCTGCAGATTCCACTTCTATCCCATATGCCCAATTCCTCTCACACCTTCTCAATCTCACACAGCTTGACAGTCCACTCAGGCAACAGGGTCACCAGGGCGGATGGACTGTCTATAAGGGATGAGGACTTCTCTCTCATCCCCGTCCCTTCATTCTCTCAGCCTACCTTATTTGTCAGGACTGAAGGTCTGCAGTCACCAAGACTCTGAGATCTACCTAAAAACGGTGCTGCAGACAGCCCACACTTCTCTTCAGTCAAAAGCTGCCACACAAGACTGTAGAGTATTGGTTGCTATATGTCTATTCAACTCTATAGATTCAGTAATGGAGTGGCCTTTGCAATTGTACAGAGGCTGACAGTGAGACAGCTGTGACAGATGCAGTCTGGATGGTGTTGCTGGAGCTGCCAGCTGGCAATGGGAGCCATGGTCAAAGAAGACAGTAACTGAACTGAACTCTTGACTTCTCATTGTGCTCTACAGTGCCACTCAGGACATGCATTATTGTGGAAATACATACCGATAGGTCTAATGTGAAATGTGTCCATTTACTGTAAGAGTATGAAATATCCAGCAGAATAAGACGCTGCCTAAAGCTATAACTCTGTCAGCAGCAGGCTGGAAATGTAGCAAATATGAACATTTGAGAAAAGATTTCCCAGGACTCATAACCTTGACTCTCCTCTGACTTGATGAAGAAATTGAACTTAAGTGGAACCATCACAGAGTCTATTCGCGCAAAAAGGCACCCTCGCCTGCTTTCCGACCAAGCTTTCGTACTGGTGCAATTTGTAGGAATAATTCAACATTTTGGGTAATATGCTTATTCACTGTCTTGCCAAGAGTTGGGTGAGAAGATTAATACCACCCTCTTATCTGTTGGCAACAGCCGTTAACTAGCAAAAAGACTGGAAACAGCGTAAAATACATATTCTAGCTCTGTCTGAAGTTAACAAAATTGACCAGCACGTCTAAATTGAAGTAAATGAATTGAAGTAACATGTTACATCTTGTTTGTCTAATCCGAAACAAAGACCAACGTCACTGCACCCAACCAAAACATAATCCTGCTGGCTGGAGCCTTGTATTTATTGCATAGGTAAAAGAATGGTATCAATCTTTGTACAAACATACAAAATCAAAAAAGCTAATTTACCCGAATGTAAAACAGTTTCTTTAAATCTGCAATAACTGATTTTTTTGACCACTTGGGGGAAGCAGAAACAAGTTGTGAACACAACATTGACATATCAGCACCTATTAAACAATTGTTTATTTACACATCCAGCAGACACAGAGCAACATATTTGGAATATGTCTTTTTGGCCACCTGTCAAATGTTAGTTCAATATTCACTCCCTTTCAGCTCAGTTTTTAGTCTCAACCAACTCCAGAGGGAAATATCTGGCTCTTTAGATGC
>NW_023339696.1:5773894-5774124 GCF_004916995.1 Morone saxatilis
GCCGAGGGGAGCTGCAGATTCAGGATATAATTCTCTTCAGCGATATGATAACAATATTACAATATCGATTATAGCTGATTTAAGCATAACTTTAGTTTGAGTCAAACAGGTAGATAAAACCTCCATAGTGTTTAAATAATTCTGACAACAGTTTCAAGCAAACTTTACCGTCCTTAAGCAGCATTTATGGGAGTTGGTGCATTTAAAATTCAGGTGTATCTATCAGAATG
>NW_023339696.1:5774194-5774592 GCF_004916995.1 Morone saxatilis
TGTGTGTGTGTGTGTGTATTGAGTCTTCTCTGAGGGTCTGAAGCTGAAAACTCAACATGGACCTTTGTGATTCGATATTTGCTCTGTTTGCACTGCCCCCTCACACCTACCTGTGATGCCTCTGGTTCAGTTGAAACAAAGCTGACTTCACTGTGGTAGACAGGAGAGCCTTATCATACAGCAGCAGAGCTCTCTGTAAGTGGTGAGCAATCTGTTACCTCAGGTGCTACACACACATCCAATCCAGCAATAACAGCCACACAGACCTTCGAACAAGTTTCCATTGCACTTATTCACTTTAAGTGCATTGGAGATATTAGTAACAGTCATTGTTGTAGTTTAAGTGGATTTCTGCGCTCCCCCCAAGTGGGTTATAATTGACGTGGGGAATGCAAAAA
>NW_023339696.1:5774616-5774847 GCF_004916995.1 Morone saxatilis
ATTTTCAAACCAGCCAATTGATCTGCATAATGAACAGAAATGCAATTACAAGAAAGAGTTTTCACAGAGTAAAGCGATATGAAAACAAGAGTCATTTTTAACAGCTGTTGAGCTTGCATTTTTGTTTTCATTCATGTGTGAAAACAGGCAGAGATGGAGGAGGAAAAAAGAGGAATTATGTGGCAGACAGAGACAGATGATCAGTTTCTTATCATTATTTCTGAGCTATCA
>NW_023339696.1:5774883-5775167 GCF_004916995.1 Morone saxatilis
AAAGATTTGTACATGACTGTATAGCTTTATTGGTCGGCTGCTATAACTCTATGATTATAACTAATACAACTAAAGCATATATTTGTAAAATCTATCCCGGATACACATCACTAACCTGGTACACCACAGTTAATATTAAAAGCTCTCTTAAATTGACTAATGTATCTTCCACTCTGCACTTCTTTAGTCCTAACAGGCACACTCCATTAAGTCTATGAGAGTGTCAGTTTTTCAGACACCTATTATTACAGAGAAAGGCATCTGCATACAGTGTGCAAACACAC
>NW_023339696.1:5775267-5784851 GCF_004916995.1 Morone saxatilis
ACACACACACACACAAAGAGCAGGGCAGCAGAGTCATTATGTGTGATGCATTTATCTTTGTGGGAGGCAGCAGTGGGGCAGCTTGAGCAGAAGGCAGCTAGTCCGTCACACACACTGAAGTGTCCAAAGAAACACGAGCGAGCAGAAAAGGGAAGTGATTAGAAAGGAGTATCAAATATACAGCGCTAATGTAAAGGGCGGGTAATTGGTCATGGAGAAGTTTTCAGTATTTAAAGAAAAGATGAAATAATTTAACACTGTAGAGTAGAGAAGGAGTGGAGAAGGCACTGAGGTGTGAGTGCAAGGCAGAGGAATGAAGATGTCTGCTGTGTGTGGAGAAAAGTGACCTCTCTCTTTAGAAAAGCTGTTCTCCTATGTCCTGAATCACGCTGCGTCATGGCCCCCATCTAATTCACTCTGGCAGCGCTGCGAGAGTGGTGTTGCATAATTTACTGCTGAACCAACTTATGCAAACATACTGAGTTAAAATGATCAACACATTATACAGTATACACAATCCATTCATTTGTGTACATGTGACAGGGGCCATGATGTTCAGTTCAGTAAAAGGAGATTGTGATAAAGAATCTATTTTCTGCAGCTTATTTTGTACTTTTGGTCATTATTTCTATCAGTAATGATAAAATAGTGCTCACAAAAAATAATTGCTGAGGTCTGGGAACTGTAGAAAAATCGTTGCAACAAAATGTTCTTAACTAACTTTTCTGGAGGTTAAAAAGATCGCGAGCACATGCAAAATGTTGCATGTTGCTGTGCTTGCACACAACTACTATAAGTACGGTGGGTCGAAGTTGAACCTGAAAGCTGTGATTTCATTTCGTCTTCCATTGTGTTTTTTTCCTTGTAAGCCTTTTTTTTTTCTTTTTTTCCTTTTTTTTAGAGAATGAAGACTTATTAAAGACAACACAAACATCCTCCTCCACAAAGAACAGTGTCTCCTGGCATTGCAAACTTAGTTTTCAGTTTTGAAACCCACTTTCTTTTCACTAATAATATATCAGTTATCATGGCTATATGTTTTTGCTTGGTATGGTTAGGTTAAGCTGGTATAGAATGTAATATGGCTCTGAGACTTTGACAGTCACCACACGGGTTCAGCTAAAGGTTCAGCTTAAAGAGTTTTCATTATGCAAATTGAGGGGCTAATATAAATATGTCAGGATCCAGTTAGGATTCTTTCAGTGTTCATTGCTCATCATACGCAAAGGGTCTCCTTAAGATCCCGAAGTCCGATGACTAAAAAGAAAACCTAAAAGTGCATCATAAAAATGTGGCTTAATACAAGAGAACAAGACAGTTTATGACAGTTTCCGGCAGACAACCACAACGCTGACGCCTGCGCAAAAGAGAAATGATCACATTGACAGGTGACTGGTGGAACGGTACACATCATGATGCCAGTTAGGAAAAAAGTCTTTGGAGTGTTTTTATGTCTTAAAATAGACTAAATAAACATAATCTAAAGAAATTTTATAAAAATGTATTTTTCTTAGAAGTTTTGGGGGTGTGTTGTACTATAATGGCGCTAAAGTGAAAAAGATTTTTTCTTTAAATTTGAACATCATTTATTTCATAAACATGTGTAAAAGATTCAGTAGCTTCAACAGGTTTCAATACATGCCATTTTAAATTGAAAAATATTATAAAAGGAACTATTTTGAAGGGTTTCTTTCTTTTCTTCTCAACATTGTACCATTGTGGAACAACCCACTGAAATGAATGTCTCAAAGACTCTAAGCATAATTCTTCAAACTTTAAATGAACTACTTATCAAAACAAAGATCATAACCATTTGCATGTTTCCTATCAGTCCCCTGTGTCTTTCCTGACATGCGTTGCCATCATTTGTGGTGTTGCTGCTCAATGCTTATGGAACTCCATGAAGCAGTTTTTTTTTCAGGAGTGAAGCACAGCTTTGTGCACTGCACTTCCACTATACCCTTACATCCAGGGTATTTGCACCTGCCCTTTTTCTCCACCCAAATAGGTCAATGGTCAGTGTTGTCCTGACGCACAGGTGATGATGGCACTGGCATCTTCATCACTAATTAATTCTTATTCAACTTCACTATGCTCAACTTGAAGTGTGATTTCTACCCTCTACCTCCTTAAAGGGGTATAGAATGAGGCTAAATTAATTCTGTAAATGGAGGAAAATGTGTGGAAATTATAAGCAAATAAGTAGTTATAAGGCTTAATAAGGAAAGGTTCACTGTGGCCTACAGAGTATAGTAATAGTCTGAACTTTACTGCAACAAACATCAACTTTATCTTTGTTAAATTGTAAAGATCAGATGCTTTTGAACATTATATTATGATTTGGACATTAGTATATATACCTAAACACACACTACCAAAGTCTCATGCTGCCATAGTGACTCCATAATGGTTCACTGTTGCCTCAGAGCAACATATGCAATTGTCCATAATGGCACGTTGTTGCCTCTGGGCAACAGTTGCATTTTAACAAGTTTCTATTATTTAATTAGCAAATAATGTTTTCAGACCCTTTTTGTGGCACAAAATGGCAAAGCTGTTTCCTTTGAAAAAGTCTGCAAAAAAGGGTTTCAATATGGCTTACTGAAAGTCATGTGACAAATTAAAAGCATTGTTATTGGTTCCCTATGGTCTTCCCTCTTTTTTAAAGTATAGTATCATTCCAAAAGATGCATTGTGGAGATCTGACAGGCCAAAAATGGGTGTGTTGCCTGAGGGCAACACAATACCATGGAGGGTTTTCACTGAATAAAATTATGAATTTCTCTGGGTTTGAACATTGTTGGAAACATCTGGGACAATGTAAGTACACAACTCAACAAAATATATAACATAGGTCTAGTTTTTCTCTACATTTTAATGCGGAAATGTTACATATTAATTGGTCAAGTATGTAAGCCAAAGTAAATTTTGGCCAGATGGTGGAGTCACCAAAGGGAACATTAATGACCGTAGTACATTTCATGACAATCTGTCCAATAGTTGTCAAAGGATTCACCATATAGATTAATCTCCTTGAATATAAAAGTTTACGGCAATCCATCTAATAGTTGTCTGATGATTGTTGTTGATGACTAAAACCCATCTTACACTCTAAGTATAATATATAATAAATAAGTAAAGCTGCAATATCCCAAAAGTCTGTGATAATAAGGTATAATTGCGGCACCTGCGGGGATAAACCGGCCATAAGTATTAATTAAATTAACAACAATTAAATTTGGTTACAGAGAAACATTCTCTCCTGACACACTGTAAAACACCGCACTTTCACCAGCTGAGTTTTGTCCAGCACATAGAATCACTCCTTTAAGGCAAGCATGTGAGATGTGTGTGCACACAGATTGTCCTGTGAAACTTTATTTGTGTAATGTTGTTATCTTTTGGCCAGCGAAGATTTTCCACAGCTACCGAGATAAAAGGGTTCCATAATAAACTTTTCTTCCACTTCAGTTCACTCTGTTACCTGAAATAGTTGGTGCTGAGCTCCGAGCTCACAGGCAGTCTTTCTCGCACACAGAGTCCCAGATCCACAGCAGGGTGTGTAGAGTATCTGTCTGAGGATGAAGTCAACAGGTTGTTCAGCACGAAACCCACATTTTATCTGCAAGATGTAACACCATCATTGTGTGGTTTATGCAGTATCGACTGGTTTCTTACTGCAGTTCTGTCTTCACTGAGAAAAAGTGGTGAAAAGCAGAAAGAGAAGAGAGCTTTTTTTTCAATGCTGAAAAGCAAAGTACTTGGATGCAGCACTGTTAGTTTAGCTCAGAAGAATACCATTTCTGAAAACTCTGAAGTGGTGTATTTATATTATTTCTTTAAGTCTCAGAGGTTATTGTCCAACACCTGAATTCTCACCATAAAAGCCCTAAAAGATTCAGAGCCTTCCAGACTACTGCAAAGAGAAAGTTCAATATTAGTTCAGAGATTATAAATTGGAGAGGAGAAATGGGCATATTGTGAAATGGTCCTTACTATCAGTCAAAGAGACACTAACCCCATCATTAAATGAAAACTGGCAAATTCCAACTCTGTCTTTTGAGGATCTCTCATTAAAATCCTCTTATCGTAGTGGAGGGGTTTCAGCTTCAGTGGAGCAGCAGCGCTCGTGATAATGACTTTAGTGACATTGCAGCATTTCTCTGCATATTATAATGTCCATCTGTAAAGGTGATTTAAAATAGCCCTGAGTGCTCTGCTTCACTTAATGGTTTCATTCATGAAGCCCACACAAACAAAGCCAAAGAGGAGAGAGAAATGGATTACAGTGGAAATGAAACTGGAAGGTTTCAGTTATTAAAAGGATCTTCATATTTGCCTCGGAAGCATATGTGATGGCACACTCCATCTAAGTTAAACAAAGTATACAGTTCATATGTGCGTGAAGAGTGAGTACAGTGCTTCCTGCTGAAGAATCTTCAGTATTTTAAGTTGCGACTGAGACCAGTAAATTCCCCATCGAGATAGAAAGCATGACTTGATTGGGAATATGATTTTAAAATAACATGATTGTTGAATAAATTGGCCACATGACATCTGGAGCATGTCTCCTATTGTTTGTCTTTCAAGTATTAATTATTTTGCAACATGTTACCATCCGGTTGGCTACTGATGATCAAGAAATGTGGCAAAATTTAAATACAAAAAAAAAAAAAACACGACTATACATTTTGAGTGGGAAACTGGAGCAACATTAAACTTTACCTGCTTATGAATACTGTCAAAACATGTGGGAGATCCACTATACATCCTCTAGTTCACAGACATGGAGGGAATTCTCCTATATTTCTTTATTATACCAAAGGTGAAAAGTAAGCAAAAAAGCCATTTCAAGGACCTGGGGGAATGTAGCACCTTCAAAATTAGTACTGAAAATTCTTTCCCAATAAAGATCTAAATGGAACCCCACCCCACAAAAAAAACAAAAACTTCACCTGCCTGGGGGAGCAACAGTAGATATTTTTATAGCCTTAATGTCACACTTACCTCCTGTCTCATTTCAGACCACTTCACTTCCTGCCTGTGTGTTTCCCTCCATTTTCTTGCTCCGCCCCAATTGGTTTCACCTGTCTCCTTATTCCCCCTCACCAGAGTTTTTAATGTGTGTGTCCTCTTCACTCTGTAATATATACAGTTATAAGACCCGTTTATGTAGTATGGACTGTCTTTTATGTTATCATCAGCATCAGGAGATGCAATATTGTAGATATTGTGTGTATTGTATGCTTTGACAGTGTGTTGTATGTGATCATGGACACACCTCCAGGAGAGCTATGAACTATCATTTAATTATGGGCTGCTCACTTGCTCATGTTTGATATGTCCATGTCAATGAAATGTCGACTTTTTAATAAATCAATGCAGAGGTGATGAGTGTGTGCGAGAATTCACTTTTCTCTTAGGAATCCTCATCACTCAAGCTTTTTCTTAGTACCTTAGTGCCTTTGCTCTTCTTGTGTCTAGTTAATTCCCAGTTTTTGGATTATCTGCCTCCCTCTTTCCTAGCTCTGCCTGGCCTCTCCCATACTGGATTGTTTGCTGAACTCTGATTATCTGTCTACCAAACCCTTTTTTGGCAAGTAAAGACATTGAATTTTTCCACCAAAAACTGTTTCTGAGTCATGCTTTTGAGTCCAGTTGCTTGTTTTTTTTAAACACTTTATCTGTAAAAATGTTTCCAACACGGTCTCATAATAAATCTTTTTTGCCTCAAGCGGGCAAAAACATCTCTGGGAGAAAATCTGGTGGAAAATCTTGTCTTTTTCAATGTGCCTTGTGACTACGTTCACGATAACTGGTGGACACCATGTGCAACACAATTCAACTATAAGATAGGGTACAAAATCCAGAGTCATATTTTGTGCAGAAATGTATCGTAAAGGTCAGCTAAGGCTGAAATGAGGCTTCAGCTTTCTGAGTTAGACTAATCAAGTACGTATCTTGCAAAGTTAAAGGTACCGTTTTATTAGTGCAGAATTCCCTCTTTGTGTCTCTGTCCCTCTGCAGCAGTGCAGCAAGAGAACACTGTCTGGGGAAACATTGAGGTGGACTTTTTTCAGCTAAAAACACAAAGGTTGGAAAATGTTCTCATTTAGACTGCTAAAGCAGAACTTCCCAAACTTTTCTATTCCAAGGCCCCCCAAATAATTAATATCTATTTTCTAAAATTATTTTTTTCATCATATAAGCTTCAGCTCAAGTTTCGAAGAGGACTGTGGATTTTGTCCCCCATCACTTGTTGTTGTTGTTAAGACCTACTTGAAAAAACCTATAGTTTGAACCCTTTGCCCCCATCTGCCTGCCAACAGTAATATGCTATACCAAAATAATGCGGTTATTTGGCTGAGAAAGCTGTTTATCTGCTGCTACCAGTCACTGTATAGTAGTGCTGCAGCTCATCTCTGTATAGAGGGTTGATGTCTGCCTCTGTAATTTTCACAGCTGGTTCTGCTGCTACAGAAAGTATATCTTTATCTAGAAAAGACAACACAGTGTGGGTTTCTGTAAGGGATCAAATAAAAATAAATGCTGCTAAAGATTGCTGTCTAGCCAAAACAAATCCAAAGCACTGATGCAGGAATCTACAGACTTCTGAAAATCCAAACACTATTGTCATCATGTATCCAAAGACTGCTTCATAAACGGATGAGTGTGCGCCAGTACCGTTTGCATATAAATCACAGGCTGAAAGAAGTAATTAGGATATTTCCCCACACTTGGCTTTGTGAAATCGTCCATAAAAGATTGATGATATCTTATAATTTAATCGAGTCCTACTTTTTTAAAAGAAAATGAATTATAATCATTTCCACCAATTTCTTATTATAAATAATGGTAACACCTTTTCCCTCCTGTGTTTTATTAAACAACACTTATGTACAAATATATTCATTACAGGACATGTAAAATAGTACATCTCAACATGGTGTAAATGGCTTTGGGTGCATCTAGTACAAATATCCAAACTCCACTACAATACTGTACGTATTCACACAACACTGAGTAAACACTTTCAAGCATTTGAAACATTTTTTTGAACAAAGCTTTCCTTTTAATTGCTCATGTTTTCTTCACTAATGTAACTGAGCCATCAAATGACACATTTCATCATCACTTTTGTGAAGACTCTGGTCCAAATGCAGCCATGTAAACCTTTAAGCTGAGGCCCTTAAACCCACCAAATTCAAAGGACAATCATGCAGTTCCCTGAGAGGTAATACCATCTTACCTACTTTGGCAGCCAGTCCTTAGTCGGAGGTAAGTGAGCAGAGTCACTGTTTGCCTTAAAAGCATTTCACCACAGACTCTCCTTTTCAAAGAGAGTCCCATGGGACAACCAGGATCTTGCCTTAGAAAAGGGTCTACACAGTCCACAGGTCCTCCTCTGGTCATAGGCAGTCTCTGCACAGCGCCACCTGGCCGTTACGATAGTCCCTGCAGGGGCAAAGGCGCTGGTATTTGGCGCTGGAGCCGGCACAGCTGAACAGCAGCGGGTCCTGCTGCAGGCTACACTCAGCATGCTCTGCTGAGAAGGCGGGGAAGAGGTGGTTCATCTCGGACTCCAATCCCTCACACTGGAAGTCCAGCCTGGAAAACAAGGACAGGTTTTAAGGGTCTTAATGATTATTTCACTAACTTATTTAATAATAATGTTAGCAAGAGTGCCAGAGGGTATTAATTATTATTCCACTAATATATTTACAGCACTGAGGCATGACCCTGTGTGGTGGTTAGTCAAATTTATTATCATTGCAGGATGAGCTCCTTAAGATGCATTTTTTCAATTTCAAAAAGGCCCTGACGAGGCTTTTCACAACATAATCAATAACGTGGAACGTGCACTGGGCAAGGACACAGTTTAAGTTTTGTATTGAAAGAGGGCCGATGCACTGTCACAATCATGGAGATAAAAGTACCTTTGCATTAAAATGTACGAAGATCTGTTACGATTGTTTTTCATTAAAAACACTTATCTGCACATTTAACTGAACCGTGTTGTCTTTCAATAACCATGTGCCAATAGGAACCAATTAAAACATCAAAATTGTTTTGGGGCCAAATTGTGCATGATCATTTGACTAATGATCCCAATGAAGAAACATCTTACGCGCTGAAGGCCTCTTTAATGTTGATGAAACGATACAAGGCGGGTTCGCAGATTAGTCCTGCATTCTGGCACGCCTTTACACACGACTGGTCCTCCAGCGAAGCCAAAAGCCGCAATGCGCTGAGGGGTGGCCAGGATGTGTAATAGCTGGCGTTAGGGGCCCAGGTTAGGATGCTGGAATTAGGCAGGAGGATGAAAGGACTGGGAGGGCTGCCCAGCCAAGCGCCAGATGAGTTTACCGGAGGAAACGGAGCTTCAGGTGAACAAAAGTCCTGCAGGTACAAAGATAAAATGACTCCCATCAGTTATATTTTTGGGGTCATATTGCAACACTTTGACCTGTCAGCTAAAATAAATACTATACACCACAACAGAGCAGTGACAAATTATACATTCAGCAAAATATACAACTTCTGGACAGCTGATACAGGAAATAATAAAAGAACCGCTACAGTACAAAAGGTGCTTATCAGAACTGACAACTCCTCGTCAATCTTCCAGGAAATGATATGAATGCAGTTATGCCACCCAATAACAAATGAGGTCTGGAGGCAGAATTAGGCTCTGGTGAGAGCCCTGATTAGATTCCCCCTCCAGCTGGGGCTATTCATAAGACCCAGGTAATAACATTTCTCTGACATGTCCCACTGGCCTCCAGACCCGTTTATTAAACAGGCTCCTAGTGCCCGCAGGCAATAACTAGGCTTCCAATCTCTCCATCTCTGCTGCACTTCCACTCCTAAACACAGTCAACATCCGTGACACACACAGAGTGCAGAATTTAAAGGTATGGAAACGGGCAAGGTTAAGATACTGATATTGTAATTACATTTTTTTTTTTTTATTCAACCAAACAGTGTATTTTCTATGTGTTCATGCATTTGGTCCCAAGTATTATTTTCTCTTTTGATAATTGTGACTGTTGACAAGTTACACACTTATTTAAGCATTAAACCTTGTGTGATTATAGCAACTTTAAGTTATGTCTTTTTGATACTGTCCAATCCTGCACATAGAGAACATGGAAGAAAATCAGAAACAAACATCAGTCTTATTTTTGTAGAATCGACGGTAATATTTTAGTCTGGACGAGAAACGTGCAGTCAGAGGATCACACATGCTGGAAAGAACCATGTCACGCACTATACATGCACACACAATTAGAAGAGAACATGCAGGCAAAAGTTATAACTAAACTGTCTTAATCATACATGAGACCTTGTCACTTCCTCATATCACTACTTGCTATTTTACAGCCTGTGTGATCGTCTGACTAGCTGTATTAGTCCTACTGGACTAAGTTCTAGTGACGTTGCATTCCCAGATCTCACTCTTAAGGTGGTGAGTCAAGTGTTGTGAGAATATATAAAATTTGATGGCCCAAACTTTGTCAATAAGACCAATAATCAAAACTAACCCATTAACTCAAGGACAAGCACAGTGTCCCAGTAAGTCA
>NW_023339696.1:5784863-5785518 GCF_004916995.1 Morone saxatilis
TACCAGGACCCTGAAACTCAAGCAACTAAAGGCAATTCAGCCACCATTTATGTTAGTATTTACACCTGTACTTTTCGAACTGTGACATGTCAAAAATATCTTCTATCTTTATACAAACAAATACATCCCTTTCATGTCCAGCCAATCAAGTATCTCACATTTATCTTGTCTTGATGGATGATCCCACAGCCCCTTACAAGAAACAATCCTCACCAATTGTTTTTTTAATAACAATAACTGCAGTCAAGCAACCACAAAGTCAACAAACGGCTCTGTCTCGTTTCACTCTAAATGTGTGTGTCCACCTGTATATCTCTTCCGTTAAATAAAAAAAAATGTAATTCAAGTAATTTTTCGGTTGAATGCTTTCTCCACAAGTATACAATCAAAGAAATAATGGGGGCAAGGAAAAGTGTGAAATACATTATGTGTGCTTGGGTGTAGATAGCATCATACAGACAATGTTAATCGGGAAAGAAATTCAGCTGCCAGTATATCATATGAGGGTCACAGTGGGACTGCAGCTCTGCCAGCGGACAGAGGTGAGAGGAAGTTATTGTGAGAGATAACGAGGATGAGAGATTCAGTCGGAAGATAGGAAAAAACGAGCGTGTGAGTAACTTAAGTTGGAAATCAAATTGGAAAAGTCTCTACA
>NW_023339696.1:5785537-5786253 GCF_004916995.1 Morone saxatilis
GGGGTTAAGAAAAGTGGGAGAAAAGAAAGAGAGTCTGATTGGGAGTCTGACCTTGTACACGCCAGGCGGGCAGTCACAGTCTCAGTCGGTCACGGCATCTTGAGTGTGAGTGTGTGTGTGTGTCAGCCGAGGAAGAGATGGTGTCAGAGCAGAGCAGAGGCTAACACGTTCCCTTAACCTGCCACTGCCAGACACTATACCAACATCACAGCATGATAGATGTACCAGAGGACAACAATGCATGTAAATATACAGTAAATGTGTGCATGTTTGGAGTGTTTATTATTACTATTATTGATTAATTCCCGTTTTGATGTGTGTTAGAGATTGGATAACAAGTCCATGTTTATGTATGAGCGTTATATCTCTCTTTCATCAGCGTCCACGAGGACCATCATTGAAAAATTAGTCACCGTGCTAGTTTATTAAGCTTGCAGCTGGCGCCTCCAAAGGCTTTAATAGCTGACCCAAGCTGTGTGTACGAGGAATAAATATTGAGGTCTAGCGACTGAGAAAGCCCAGAAAATAGAAGTTCTGTATATTCGCTGAATTCAGATCAATTCGCATATATATGCTTTGCAGAGAAGACCTTGTGCAAAAATCCAATAGCTGTTTTAGTTCTTCAGCTATTATCTGTTATCCATCCAATACACAACTTGTGAAAACTTCTGTTTAAATTCCTCCAAATGCAGGCTGATGTGAATACGGTCATCCTC
>NW_023339696.1:5786321-5796407 GCF_004916995.1 Morone saxatilis
TTAAGCAAGAAAAAGATGGACAAATGATAAACGACTAAAAATGCTTCAGACAGACCCTCCAAAGTAGTCCAGGCCTCAGAAAAGAGCCAATTAAGTCCTCTGTCAACAAAGAAGCTGAGACGCCTCGCAATAAAGACTGAGCTAATGAGCAGAGGGATACGTGTGTGGTGGGGGAATGTCCCCCTAGTGTCTGCAGCCCCATCCCTGACTTCTTCCTACAGCCAACCTCCTAATCAGGTCAGGTTATATAAGCCACCTGCTGGCTGATACTCCTTCCTTTTGGCTCTAAACTGGTCTCTGCTGTGGTTATTTGGTCCTCCAGCTATGTTAGAGACCCATTCTGTCAGTTGAGTCAGCTTTTCTAGAGTTCAGTCTGCTCTTTATTTGGGATTCTCTGCTGGTCTGTTTGTGGCCTTCTCCACTTGTTGAACAAAAGGTGGTGAGTAGGGTTAACATTAAAAAAGGAAATATATTGTACGTAATCTGGTGAGCCTCTTTCATTCTTCTTTTTATTTATAGGCTCATCTGATTAATGCTGTTTTGCTCAGAAGCTTAATTTGTTGTGCTTGCTCATAAGTTAAGTTTGTTTTGCTCATTTAGCCTATTGTGCTCTTTCTTACATTTAGTTTGTTTTGCTGATTTATTTTATTGACCGAGTGGGTGGTTATTTGTTTGTAATTGTTTTTGAGCACCATATTGTGGTGGGGCTAGGCACTCGTGGCATGATCCCTGCTCTTGATGCATGTGAGTAAGAGCACTGGGACACATTTGTAGACTGTGCCTGTTTGGTGTGAGGATTGCTATGTTGCACTGAACGTGAATTAGAGGTGTCACCCCTGGGCCCTTCTCAGTGTAGTCTGTCTCTCCAAATGTGTGTTCTTTTTTGGAATAACAACGTATTCTTAATCAAATAAAAAATGAAACATGTCTGTCTTGGCTCAATAATGAGCCTCTGTGCCTTCATTAATTGGCCAAATAACATTGAATTTCCTGTGGTGGAATCACCCAGGTGGCACTATTGGTCTTTTCCCCTTTCTCCCCTAACTGCCCTTGCCACACTTGTTATGTTATACCTACTTCCCACAGTCATATCCTGTACTAGTATTGCATTTATACCCATCAAGATCCATTCTTGAAATGGGGACACTGTAGGTGGCTGGAAATGTCAGTTTGGTAACAAGGCCATGTGTCCAAGCAGTTGCACCTGAAGTATCTGGCCCTACTAGGAAGAGTCCAAGGAAGGAAGCAAGAACACCTTAAAGTCCACAGAAAATGTAAATTGGTGCTATTTGCTTATTTCCTGTAAAAACAGGCAGCTAGGGGGGAGTTATCACGGTAGCCAATAGTGCTGTGTTGCCAAAGGACAAAGCGGCCATCCTTGTATGGTTGTGGCACCAACTGTCGTAAGGAAGATTTATTGTTTATTGTATTTTTTTATTTATTTATTTTTAAAATTTGAGGTAACAGTTTACCTCAAATCTTAAGTAAATTCAACAAAACTGATATCTTCGTATTGTACAGTGTTAACAAATGTAGAACAAAACAAGATTTCTATGAAAGAAACCTTTCCATGGTCGACTGCTGTGGCGAGAAAACACCTTAGCCAGTACAGCTCTCACGATGACAAACCTTTTCATTCTTGTGACATTGGCCAATATACTGACAAAATAACTGTTTTGAAGCATGAATAAATTGTTTAAGGTGAGTACTACTCACAAAAACTACTTTTTTATGCATTACTTTACATGAACTCTATTAATGTCTGCATGAAACAGTTGAAACACATTCAACACAGTTGTCAGACCTCAAGGACAAAGTTCTGCAAAGTAATCCGAGACCCAGGGTATCCTGACTTAGCCAAAAGTATGAGTCAAGCTCCAAAACACTGGATCCCACAGGCTGAGTAGTACTCCTCATGATGAATAAAGAGTTTGATGGGTAAAATAGTAACTAAACTCTTTGTAGCAATGATTACAATGGTAATCTAGTGATATTATTTACGAGCTAAGCTGTAATAGTTTCAGTCACAAACTCCCGCAATGCACTGGTCTATTATAAACACAGGTTACTCGAGGGTGCTGAATAAATCTTGTGGTTCCAGCTCACATTCTACATCTAATTCTAAGTTCTATTCACACCACCAAACTGAGACAGACCTCATCTGCAGGGAGGCAACATTTGCACCTACAAATAACTTCTCTTCATTTATGACTCTAACCAGCATGCCCGCTGATCTGGGTTGAGTTTTAAGACCCACCTGGTTCTGAATGTACGCATGAACTCTTTCAAGCATCCCCTCACAGGTGTACTCGTAGGGCAGGAATGGCTCCACCTGCAAACACAGATGTGCACGCAGATGAAGAAACAGTAGGTGGGGCAGAGAGAGAGAAAGGGTGTGTGTCCATAGAACCAAGCCATTGTAATTACAGGAACTGAGCATCTGATAGTTAATCAAAGCTGACATATTCATTAGCGTAATTGTGAACGGCTTATATCATGCCACAAGCCACACATTAAAATCAATGACCTAATACATCACAGGTGACAGCTTTGAAAATTGATTTCATTATTTTTAGTGATGACAACATCAATATGTCAAACAATGGATTAAACTGACATCGGACCACTGGTCATCCAGCACTGAGGAGGCTTCTGTTTTTGTGCATTGTGGGTCCTTTGGGTGCCGTTATCAGCATCACTGTTGAGGCCTGTCACTTATTGTCTTGACTTTTGATGGCAGGAAATTGATTTAAATTCACTGAGAAAGCACTGATCAATATCTTCATATCTGCACAGTGTTTTATGCTAACAGCCTCATAGAGAACATAGCGGTGAGAGGAAGGGACAGGTTTATATTAATAACTGTATTTTGAAACCTATTTGTGGTTTGATTGAATACATAATTATGAAATATATCAGGATAGAATACATCCTGTCAGGATTTCCAGTGAAGAATCCCCTCTGAATGTCTCCTTTGGTAGCTAAAGTGAGATCTCATTGTTTACTATCAAGCCACTAAAGCACTCAGACTTTTAAATTGATAAATGGTTTCTTTTAGTGTTGTGTTCCTTTTAGCACTCTCTTATTACTTTATTTCATCTGAGTTTAATGAAATGTATCTGGCACTTCATCAGCTATTCCACAATGCAATTTGCCTTTTGGGCATTTTTATATAATAGAATCAGAGGGAGAGGGAAAAAGAAAACCGTCATAGAAGGCGATTTGAATTCAGCAGTGGAAAACATTTTTAAAATGACTGTGCAATCTATATACCTAGACTGATTGCATTGCTCGGCCACAAAAATATGTGAGCAACATTCATCATTTCATGCTGTCATCAGTGACATAAAATTCCTGAAGTGAGTTCAACTGGGTGCAGCCATGTCCACAAAAAGGCACACAAACCTAGCTGGCGGGTGAGACGAGGCAGGTGTCACAGACGTTTTAGTGCTTCTTTATCAGCTGCCTGTTTCCTCATTTCCATCATGCACTGTTGCCATGGTGCCATTAAAATCTGAGGCAACAGTGTTTGAGATGAGCAGGCAGCTCTTGAGCTCTAACATCAACAACATGAGCCGCAGCACTATGAACAACCCTTATCCAAAAATGTGTTGAGTTAACATTATTTGCTGAGCTGTGAATATGGTACCCATACTACTGAAAATTTTCACAGCAGCCATTTTGACATGAAATAGTAGGGTAAACTACCAGTGAGCCAGCATGCACTATAGCAGCACCCTGACTAGTTGACCTGAATGGAACAAAACCGTAATTAGTATCATTGGTAACACCTGTGTTTATTTCATGTCAAAATGGCAAATTGTGCTGTGCTGAAAAGTATTTACATATGTACAATTTAATATTAGAACATTAACACTGCATTAAATATACTGAACTACTATTATCCAAATACTATATAAGTTAAAAGAACAGTTTTGGGAAATGTGTCTTATCAAAAGTTAGATGCTCAAAGCCACTTTTATGTTTGGAGGGTAAACATTAAGCTACTGCTAGCAGCCGGTTAGCTTAGCTTAGCATAAAGACTGGAAACGGAAATCCACCCACCTGCACCTCTAGAGCTTGCTAATTTACATGTTATATCTTATTTCTTTAATCAATACAAAAACCGAAGTGTGACAAATCTAAGCCGTTGCCAGGCAACCAGAAGAGACTCCATACATGAAATAGGTGGACACATAACCCCCCATCTTTTTAGTTTTTAACTATGAGCTACACTACTAAAAATTTGTCTGGGTGTGTCGATATTTTCCACAACTAATCAGGTGTGCTAGTGTCCAAACTAAGTTCAACTATTACTGCATAAGACAAATGATATGTACTGTTTTTCAACTGCGTATGAATCAAATTTACATCTAGGCCTAGGTATCAGTTCAATATATTTTCTTCATTTTAATCGTATAATTGTAAGGTGAAACTTGCCACTCAGTGAGTGAGTGAGTCAGCCTGTGTGATTACTATTCTTTTCCCCTCCCCCAGGATCCAATTTTTAAGCATTTACCAGAGTCACAACTGGTACTTCATTTTGCCTCTATCAGCAGGAAAACACAAGGTCTATTTAACACACCTGGCAGGTAGAGGCACACATGCATCTTGGCACTGCAAGAGGCTTGGCCGTGGCTCTGTGTTGTTCCGGTGACAGATTGAGCACAGCGTGATTGATTAATATGATCTGCTGCGGATAATGCTCACTGCCTGTGGGGCTGGCCTTTGGAAAGCTGCCATGTAAACCCAGGTGTGGGCACAGTTTACCTACTGAGCCGCTCAATATCTCAAGCAATTAGCAGTGCGGCGAGCAGAGAGGGAGCCAGCTAAGCATTTTGCTGTAATGTCGGGCGCTATGATTAAGAGCTCTATTAAAGGCTGAGGGCTTCAAAAGTGGGTCAAACTAGACTGTAAAGTGTGCGAGAGCAAATAATAATAATTATTGTCATTATGCAGCAGTGTAAAATGTACTGTGGTGCACTCTAATATTAGGAGACCATTATTTTGAATAAGTAGAGCTAAGTTTGGAAGACAAACACCTAAAACTTGACATACATTGATCCTCATGATCTCACGGATGGTTGCATCAAACCCTTCAGAGTTATTGAAGTCGATAGTGATGACATGCGGCCTGCCAATGTACTGCTCTGCATACGGATGCTGAGAGGACACCTGAGGGAGGAATAAATGCTCACAATCACAATAAAACAACAACTGAAGTCAAGATCTGAAAAGACAGCATTTTCTTTTTTTGTTGTGTAATGCAAATTCTAAAATGGGTCGATTGTTGTAAGTACGTTGATGTGTGTGTGTGTGTGATTATTCTGTACCAACGTTGTTAACCACCAAGTAAAACTAGTGAAAGTGCTGACAAGTGCATCTACCTTCCTGGAGGTGGGCTTCCCTCTGAAGAACTCATGGTTCAGAGAGCTGTGAGGGGGATTAAACTTGGGTTGTAGGAAGATGCAACCATTGGCTATGGCCTCCAAAGGGGCGGGACCTTCGTAGGGGAAGCCAAATCCAATGAACAGCTTGACAGGAAAATGAAAAGGAGATCATGAGTCTATACACCGAGCTGCTCATATCCAGATCAACACTTGTGCAAGACTTTATCAAAGCATTTCATTGTGATCCAGATTTTGTGTGTGCAAACATCGGAGCATTTCCTGAGCTCACGAAAGCCTCAGTAATGTTCTTCCCACCTTGGCCTTTCTGAGGAGCTGCTGCAGCTCCTGCTGAGGCAGCAGACCGTGGTTCTTGACAAAGGATGGCACCTCTGGGGGACGCTGGGTCTCATAGTACACTGTCCCATGGATCTCCATGTATCGATGCAAAATGGCCAGAAACTTTTCCTTTCCCTTTGACACACACACACAACACACACACACACACACACACACACACACACACACACACACACACACACACCACACACACACACACACACACACACAACACACAACACACACACACACACCCACACACAACACACACACACACACACACACACACACACACACACACACACACAACACACACACACAACACACACACACACACCACACAACACACCACACACACACCACACACACACACACACCACACGAGTTAAGTGCTTCAAAAGGCCCCTGTGAAGTAACAAATTTATTATTGCAAACTCTACAACAAAGGCGGGTCACCTTCATTGGCATTCATCCACCATATGCCTATTGGTTAGTTTAAGCTCCCTTTGTGTTTGGCACATCTTACCATATTTTTGTATCTAATATTTGTCTGACCTGCAGATTCTTTGTAGAGCTTTTAGTTGTCTTATTGACCAGCATGCACCATGATGATGTCTGTTTTTATGAACTGATTGTATTAGCATTCAATTATTTGTCCCATTTGACTGCACAGACAGAATATCTGAGGATGCCAGCTATTAGCTCATTCCTATTTATTTTACACATTGAGCCTTTTCCCACTATGATCAGTTAAATGAGTTGAATAGATGCATCAGTATTACGCAAGCACTCTTGAAAGGGTAGAGAAAAAAAAAGCCCAAAGGTTTTGGGGAGAGCAAGAGTATCACACCAGCGAGTATTGATTCATTGAAATGAGGAAAGCAGATCTAATGAGGTGAGTCTGTTCTTGTTAGCGTGAACATCATCACTGTGATAACTGGTAACTATCACAACCTGTGACGTTATCAAAGTCAAATGTATATCTTCTGTGCTTCCCTGTGGAGACAGTTTGCTTGAATCATTTCGCTGACGTAAAACTGAATTAGTTTATCTCAAAAATTGTTTCTGGGGGAATGTTATGAATTATTCACTAATGCTATGTCTTCAAGGCATAAATCATTTATAAATGTCATCAGAGTGTTATTCCTTATTTTTCATCTTGGGCCATTTTTATGTCTTCGAGCAACATGGAGATGAAATCCCTCTCTTTTCCTAAAAGTAATACTCCTCCAAAAATCTCTTTTGAGAATCAAACATTATTGGATTTACACAAGTTAAAATTTATTGTGACTAGAATGTCAACTTCATTCATTCATTTATTTAAATCTTGTTTAAATATAGTAAACATTGTATATGATCTTCAACTATGCTACAGAAGTCCATATTTTTAATAATAGATCTAGATGTTAGGAGATATTTTAAATATTTGAAGTCACTAAAAAGTCTCTGATATTTCTGAATATATAAGTTAGGCTATAGGTTATAGGGCTGCCACTGATGCTCTCTGCTCCGTTGCTGACTCTCAGTGAAGTTGGTTAAACCACTTTTGAACAATTTTGACAACTTCCTCTACCGCCGTCTTCTATGATTGACTCTTTGGCTGACAAAAGCCCGGCAGGAGAGACGCTCTGTGGTGCCCTGGGGTTTCATAACTGAACTATGAGCAGGACGCACACTTTTACTTTCTCTGACTGTGTAGAAATCTGATGTTTTCAAATCACTGATGACAAAGAAAGGCATTAAAACATGAGGAGTTTAGTGTGGCGCTGAACTGAAGAAAATATTCATTATACTATATTCAATAGTCAAATCTTTGGATTGAACAGCCAAATCCAGTTCGACTAATAAAATTCTTAGTCGGGTATATATAAATTCATGCTAAGAGAAGAGAGGTTGAACATAGTTTTTAATCAACAAAAAGTCAAGGAAAAGTCTTGAGTTTTAAAATGTGGAGAATGCCTGTGAAAAGCAGGTGTACTTACCTGGAGCTGTATGCATCCATCAATGATGCATCATGGGATGATGAATACAGAATAGTAAAAAAGTGAGAACAGTATGAGGAGGAGGGCAGTGAGTAGAGAGAAGCAGATGTAGAGAGAGAGAATACAACATAAAGTATTAGTCATTTTTCCTTTCATAGGACCTTTACAGACCCAAAATCTCTTAAAAACTGAGGACTGCTCACAATAAGGTGATATTCATTGTCTGGAGAGACCAACACTGCACACACTGGCTTTTACATTGCAATATTTCAGACAAACAAATGCTACATTGCAGCTCCAGTTGTTCTGAGAAACAGGAAGTGTAGGAACAAAGTTTCAGTCAGATTCAAGTAAACCAAACCTTGGGGGAGGCTGTAGCACACTTCAAAGATACAGTAAGAGTGAGAAACCCTGCCAGTAGCTTGAAGGGAAAATTTACCCTAAACAACACACTTCAGGCCAGATTCCTGGAGGAGTAACTTGTTTGCAGGAAATGGAATATCTAGTGGGTGTTTCACAGAATATGTTGTGAAGGTTTGCTTAGAAAAGTGATATTCAAAAGTTCTCCAAACTTCACATTTATCCTGATTTTATCAGATTTAGAGGATGCAAAAAACTTATTACACATGTCAACCTGCCTATGTTTCATTCATTCAGTTCTATTCCCCTAAATCAGGCTGAATTAGCTATTAGCAGTTCCTGTTTGCATGTACCCATGGATGTATATAGATCTATCACTTGATTACTACTGGACAAAACTTAAAATTGTGATGATTCTCAGGCAAGCTCTGGGATATAAGGAGCATCTTTTTTTCTATAATTGTATAAGTGTATTTATGGATTTATTCATGATGGACATCGGATTATGATATTCTGGGGAGGTGTAAGTCAAACTGAATCTAAAAACGTGTGTATCGTTTGTGTATGTTCAGATTTGACGTCAGTTATGACTCCAAGAAGTAGTATTGATTTTTGACTCAAATTTACCTCCCGCAGTATCTTTGCCTCACGTCTCTCCTTCACCTCTCCTGCCCTGGGGAGGAATGCCTTGCAGTTTGAAAACCTCTGCCCTCAATCATTGTTCTAGTGATACTTTGGCAGTGTCAAAACTGAATACAGATTTTAACAACAACCCTACACTGCCTTGTAGGGATTTATAGAATATTATAAACCATGTTTAGCTGGTACCTTTGAAACTGAATTGTTAACAATTTACATATCACATCTCTTTCTACAGTAATAATACACTCTCAGTTTCTAGTTCATTAGGTACACATAATCTACCTTTAATCATATAAATGCTGTGGACAACATTTCTAATTTTACAAACAGCTGTCAATGTAACACAATACAATATAACACCACCATTTTACAGACTTTTGTATTAGACCGACTCAGTTATAGCTAGGTGTACCTAAACATAATAATATGAACATGTAATCAATCTACTCAGAGTAAAATAATCTCCTCTCACAGATCACAAAGATGCTCCAAATATGTACTAAATTTATTGACCGTTTTTGCAGGGGTTATTGTGTGCTACTGACCTTCCACATGCTGGCTTCTTTGCCGTACACAACAGCCATATTGTTAACCTTGTTCCGTTGAATGTTCAATCTCTCCGTCTCATTCAGCTCCTCCGCCACAAAACCCATAAAAGAGTTATCAGGAGTGTGGGCTGCCAAGGACAAACAAAGCAATTGGCAATACAACGTTACAAGTCCAATTTCATGTCTCAGGAAAAATGTGATTAAACTAAAGGAGCTGCTCTGGAGATCTAGACTGCTGTGCATGTAGAGAATACAGAACAAAAGGAGCACTGTGGGATTGCGTAGAGCTGAAATTCTTCATGTTTTATGATGAATTATTTTATTAGTTTGTATGGCAGAGTGCGCTAAAAACCGATATTTTGACTGCTAACTTAAATGCACTTAAATAAACAATGTTGTGTATTTGCATTCACTTCAGCTGGTTGGTTCACTTTCATTGCACACCAACAATGAGGTTAAATGCAACAGTTTCATCTCAGGCATCTTTGCTGTAGTTTTATAGTACCTGAGAGTTTTGAATTGGAGCTTTAATGTGAAACAGTTTCCACACAAAACGGGACTATGAATAGTAGCTCACATAAAAGGAAACCTACTACAGCAGGGAGATGTAAGGCGAACGAGAAAGAAACTGTATATTTCAGGCAATTTTCAAACCTGAGATGAAAGCTGATATCTTTCACAGTGTCGGGCTTTGTGATAACAGTAAGTATTTTGGAAACAACAGGGCTGCCCATTCTCGCTGAATTAATTGGAGGCTACAGAAACAGCTGAAGTTTCTTTTTCCACCAGTTTCACCAAATGTGCTGTAAATGTCTGTGTGTGTGTGTG
>NW_023339696.1:5796442-5801792 GCF_004916995.1 Morone saxatilis
TGTGTGTGTGTGTGTGGCTGGTGGTGTTTGGTCACAGTAGGTGGCTTTAGGCATCTGCACTGGCACAGCTGTTCTGAACAACTTCACTGTTCTGTTTGTGCACCCAAAGCCTCGCCCGTTACGGCCTGAGGACTTTATGAGCATCGCACAATCTTCTCACACTCTCAGTCACGTAAACAGAGGCGTAAGCAAACATCGCACGTTCCCATAAGCAGATCCTTAACCTCAGTTAAGAGCAAAGAGAAATTGAAGACCACATACGGAACATGGTCATGTACTGCTGGCCGTGGAGGTTCCAGTAGCCCCAGTTGGTTCTGTAGCCATGCAGCGTGGCGTACTCCTCATGGTTGTAAGCAGGCTCAGTGCCGAAGGTGTCAATCACTCGGATGTGGCACCTGGGACAAAATAAGAAATAGGATGAGCTAAAATTAGAACAAAGATTACTCTCACTTTAAAAAAAATATTCCCTTGGATGAGTAAGACAAAAAAGTAAAAAATAATACAAAAATAATTCCATTAGCTTGGTTTAATCACCACATGTAGCACATAAATGTACAATAACAATGTGTCTGTATAATACTGTGCTCAGAGAATTAGACTATAGCAACAACATGACAGCCATATAAAAGCGAATAATATTTTTCTCAATTTGACTTATGAGAGCTCGTGTCAGCACTCTAACTGTTCAGTTGTCTTGGTTTGTAAAGCTGTCAGCTGTGATGGATATCCATGTCCCCCTGCCAGTCCCCCCTCACTGAGCAGAGCTTACACGGGCCTTAAGGTGAGACGTCTGAGGCTTAAATCACAGCCTTGTTCCAGCAGGGCCCTCCTGCATGGACCAATACTGCTCTCCAAAATACGATTTAAGGAGAGGCTAAACTCTCTTGCCATGTGTCTCTTTGGATAGGCAGAAAAATGCTTAAAATTCTCTCTGATTATGTGACGGCACCGCTAAACATGCATCAACACGAAAACATCAGTTTGCCGTGTTAATGTCTTCCCAGATCAAACTCAAACAGAAAAGCAGAGTGGAGGAGAGGAAACAAAATGCGTTTAGTTTGCAATGAGCAACTTGAGAGAAGACATAAAGAAAATTACATTAGCACTTTATCAGCAGTGAATATTCACTCTGGGAAGTCAAAAGTCAATTGATGTAATCCAATCTGAGAAGATGTATCAATGCCCTGCATCTCTAATCAGTGTCATGGCAGGAGAGGAAATGAAAGTATTGGTCTGTCACTTTGTGACAGCTGAGGAGTGCCGGTCGATCAGCTGACCTTGGACTGATGCTGATTGGAATCAGCGGAGGTTTTCACTGCTGCGCCCTCGTTTTAGAGAATCCAAAATGCAGGAGAATCAGGATGAATTATCGTGAAATGTGTGCGTCTGCTGCTGAGTTATTTAATGAATGTAGCAGCTTCTCTTCTTATGGATTCAGTGTGAACAGTGGAATGAAAACAAACTGCAATAAGGCTTCACAATATAATCTCACACCCCACATGATTATCATTATTTTCACGCTGCTATAATGTTTTCTTTCTTTTACCCTTTTCCTTTTTCATAAATATGTTTTCTTCCAAGAGTTGCGGTAAACTCTGCAAAAAAAAAAAAACTGTACTATACTGTGACTGCTCCAGTGCTGCCCAGCTGGAACGACAGAGCAAAAACTTCACCAACTGGATTTACAGAAAGAACAGAGCTTGGACCCGCTCAGAACTGTGTGTGATGTTGTTTGAGCTTTTATAAATGCTGCATTTTATCATAGTACATAACTATGCACGTGTACAGGCTAACTCATTAATTTTAAGCAGACCAGCTAGTCAAACCTTTTTGTGCGATGCATATAAATAGCAGAGTTTGAGATGCTGCAAAAAAGGAAGTGACATCAACCCAGAAGCCTGAACCTGGTTGATTGATCACTGTGTAAAGAGGCCAAATTGGATCCCCCCCAAAGGGAGATTTTTGCTGATGCACAGTAAAGTTACCAGCCTGTTACACCAGCAAGTCAATAAGCCAATAGTGAAGTGTTTGATCAGAAAGGCAATTACTGGTAACAAACAAACACTGCATTTAGAGCTTGGTAAAGAAACAAAAATGACAGTTTTTGACGAGATACACACATAGAAAGTGACAGAGAGAACAAAAGACTCACTTGTGCTTCCTCAGCGACAGACCCATGTGCTGCTTCATTTGCTGCAAGCCGTGGTAGTCGGTGTAGATGAGGTCAAAGGGCAGAGGTCCTGTCAGAGGACAGCTTCCTCTTCCTGGAGGGACTCCCAAAAACCTGCAGACAGGCCAGGTGAACTTTTACTGTGGAACTGAGCCAAACAGCATTCACAGCGGCATATAAACGATCACTGTAAAGCCACGGAGAGACAAAGCACACAAATCTAAAAGGAAAACAAGAAAAAGCTAATTTTGCTCCCTGAGACAGTTTGAAAACCATCTCACAAATGGAAAAAACTTATTTGGGCAAAACTGAAACACTGCAGGGATACTCAGGTAGAACTAATGTGTTTGTCTTTTGAACAGCCTCTCAGATAAGATCCTGCACATCTAAAAGCTTGGTCGGAGCCATGAAATGCCCCTCTCCATGACAGGGCTGCAGTTTGTATGTCGAATTTTATTGTACACGAAAATATCGTTTCTGTTCGATGGCCATGCAAGCATACAGGTGGAGTGGAACTAGAAGTGCATTCTTTCAGTGGTTAGCTGCACAGGCTTCAATGAAAATCACTGTGACGTGGAGGAAATATTAGCAGAGACTGGTTCTAGTGTGACAAGCCTTTACACTGGTACTGGTAGCGCTACAGTTAATAGTAACAGATTGTTTCCACTTAACAATTATAGAATTTATTTGTCAGTATAGTTACAGGATTGTTTACCCTGCACATGTGAATAACTTCTCCAGAGGAATCTTCCAATGTAGCACTTATAAGATACAAAGGAATATTGATGACAGAGATGGGGTCATTTTACAGTCAAGACAGATCATTGCCCATAAAAACAACTATAAAAATTGCAGAACAATTGGAATACTTTCACCCACCAAGATGCTAAAAAAATTATCTGGTGACTGATTTCGATGGGACTGTCCTACTTTTTTTTTAGCTGCAATTTCTGCCATTTCTCTGAAGATATGTGTGTGTTAGTGGGTGCTTGTATGAACTGAGTGTGGTTGGGAAAGAGACAGAGAGTGTTGAAGACAGGAAGAATGAAAAAGCCCAATTGCGTTGTGAAGCATGTCAGTGCTCTCAGCGAAACAACGGCAGAGCCATTCAACCAAACAATACAGAATTCAGCGCTACAAGGCAGCGATGTCTCGCAACGGGAAGTCACCCAATTTATCTGCACAAGTTGTTCAGACTCACACACGAAAACACACATATTATCTGAGACATGCAGTGCGTTCATTTAATCACACATCTTTAGGGATGGTTGCTTTCAAGCATTATTTGTGCTGAATCTGCCTGTCATGTCATCCAAGCACATACTACATAAATGTTGGCTTCAAGACTGCCAGAATAGTGCTTTTTGCATTTGTATTTATTTTCTCTTGCATTGGTAGCTCTCTTGCCAGACTTGTTAGCAGAAAGGCTCTGGTGATGGCAATGTCGGTCCACTAATTTGGTATAGACTGAAATATCCCAACAACTATGTGGTTGTCATGAAATTTTGTAAGGACATTCATGGTCCCCAGAGGATGAATCCTGCTGACTCTGGAGATCCTCTGGCTATTTCCTCTGGCACCACCATCAGGGCTGACATTTTTACTTTTCATTTAAATATCTCAACTACTGGATGGATTTCTGTGAAATATGGTACACACATTTATGGTCCCCAGAGGATGAATTGTAATAACTTCCATCCTCCGAACTTTCATCTAACGCCACTATTAGGTCAAAGTATATGACAGAATATCTGTAAAACTAATTACATTCCCATCAGCCTCAGTTGAACTTCGTGTTTAGTGCTAATTATTTAATATTAGCATGTTAACACGCTAAACTAACACAGTGAAAACAAAAGACATTTCACCTGTCTAACATCAACAAGCTAGCTTTATCATTGTAAGTTTATTAGCATGATATACGTAACATATAAATATATACACAGTGTGCGGGAGTTGCATCTTTCTCCATCATATATATAAAAATGTAGATAGACAGATACCTATGGAAGCCCTAAAGGGCCATGCATTCATACATTTCCTCCATTTTCCGAGTTAATTTTCTCGAGATCTCAAGATAACGATATAATTAATTTGAGAGTCTCGAGATAAATGACTGTGATATGATAACTGCGTGTCAAGCCAGCCGTATATCTATATACATATATATATCTATATCTATATATCTATATATCTATATCTATCTCTATATATATTTTAATATATCTATCTATATCTATATAGTATATACTATCTAATATTCTATATACTATAATCTGTATTCTAATCTGTATATCTATATATCTATATCTTATATACTATTCTATATATCTATATCTATATCTATATATCTATTCTATATATATATATATATATATATCTATATCCTATATCTATATCTATATACTCTTACTATCTATATCTATAATCTATATATATAATATATAATATATAATTATATATCTTATAATATCTTATATCTATATAATAATCTAATATCCTATATATATCTATATCTATATCTTATATCTATCTATATCTAATCTATATATCTATTATATTCTCTATATCCTATATCCTCCTATAATATATATTATCTCTATATCTATATCTCTATCTATCTATATCTCATACTCTATCTGAATCCTATATCTCTATCTATCCATACTATCTCTATCTATCTCTATACTATATCTCTATCTACTATATCTCTATCTATCTCTATATCTATATCCTACTATCTATTCTATATCTCTATCTATCTATCTATATCTCTATACTCTACTATATCTCTATCTATATCTATCTATATCTATCTATATCTATATCTCTATCTATATCTATCCTATATCTCTATCTACTATTATCTCTTATCTTCTCCTAATATCTATAATTCTATCATATCTATATCATACTCATCTATCTATCTATATCTTATATCTATCTAATCTCTATCATTTATATCTATGCTATATCTATCTAATATCTATATCGCTATCTATATCTCTATCTATCTATATTCTATCTATCTCTATCTATCTATATCTCTAATCTATCCTATATTATACTCTTACTAATTATCTATATCCTCTATTCTATCTATATCTCTAATCTTTATATCTATGCTATATCTATCTATATCTATAATTATATCTCTTCTATCTCTATATCTATACTCTA
>NW_023339696.1:5801892-5810795 GCF_004916995.1 Morone saxatilis
TTAATACCTTTATTTTGAAAACTGGAAGTGAATGCGCTGTTTCTCCGCATTTACCATTATGCTGAGAATATAACACTTATATACTATATACTTTAGGGCTTCCGTAGATACCCAATGATGGTCACACTGACACTGTGAATATAATAAAATAACATTTTTCAGCAGTAAGTGAGACAGTGTGGGTCCCTCATTGTTTTCAATTAAGTAAACTAAGTAAAAATTGCTCAATTGTTCACTCATTGGCTATTTCCAACATAATAAACGGTACTCAATAGTGAGCAGTAAATTGGGATTTCAAACACCTATTAATCATCATTTTGCATCATTACTGACGGCTATAATTTTTGCTGTGAAACATGAGGAGCATGGCATTGTAAGGATGTTTGCTGCTCCACTGGATTTTTGAGGGCACTATACAGTATAATAAAATTGTGGGCAGTAAATATAGTATTGATTGAACAACAACAAGCCTGCTGTATGTATTAATCTAGTTTCTGTATCTTTTTTTCACACCCTTTTCCACACAGGGCACATGTGTGAATGACAGTGATATTCTTGCATATTTATTATACAATTAAAATCTGTGAGATTGCAAGTCAGTGTTGCATTGCATTGCTGTTCTGCGTGTTGATCAGTCTCCATATAAATTCTCAAATCTGCTGCCTGAAATAATAAGGCATAAATAAAACCAGACAAAAACAGCTAAAAAAGAACCTTATGCTGCAAAAAACAGTAAAGAAGCTGCTATGACAAAGTACAGCTCAGCTTCAGAGTGCTCTGCTTTCAGTTGGGATCAAGGTAGCACTTTATTTGAGAAAAAGGCAATCAAGTGTGTCTGTTTTCATTACAAGAGAAAGTATTGCTTTGTCAAACTTCAGCAGAGTCACGCCACGGTATGAAAAAATACAGCAGAAGACGTGTTGGATGTGCAGATCTGTAAAATACTCTACACTAAACGCAGTTTGTCAAAATAATGTGACATGAAACATTGTGAGGCGGTACAAACTATTTCTGTACATAATATAACATAGTTCTGTAGAACCACTGCGCGCACGAAAAGACAAACTACTTGTTTCGGACATTATATTCAGCATCGGGGAGTCCTTAACATTTCCACAAGTTAATGGAGCGGCTATTAAAACAGCTAATGCTAACTAACACCTATCTAACCTGTTAGTAATTTTAAGATTTTGAGTTTCCCATGGCTTTGGCAGAAAATGTAATAAAGATGTGAGATGTACATCCACTGTAGCTTCCACAGCGCTGTAAAATAAATAATGAAACTGAATTACTCGCAATAGAAAATTCACTGGATCTTAAATATCCAAACTCTCTCTGATCACAGCATTAAAAAAAGAGCACTGTCAAGGACTCTTTTTAAATATGAATGACTGCCTGAAATTTCAAAGAAAAAGTGACCAACAGCACCGAAAGACAGACATGATCAAACTTGCGCAGTAAGTAGTGGAGAAAACACTGTTCAAACTGTCTTGGTTGGAAAATATGAAAGCTTTTAGTGCCGTCAAAGTACAACCACTTCATGAAAGTTTTTGCAGTTTTGTAGTCACAGACCCATGACCCATTACACTTCCTCTTTCTCTCGCTACCTGGTTCAGAAACACATCCTGCACAACCTAGCATCCACACACACAAATACACCTGCAAAACAAGACCCTATCGATCTGTCTTTGGACAGCGAACATATTTAGTCAGCAGTGCAGCCTTGTGGAAACAGGCATGGCTGCCGGTTCCCCTACAGTAGATGAGATAATGAGAAAGGAAGCGTGTCAGCTGAAAGCTGCGGTCACTGAAAAGGTACACAGCCACGCAAATTCAGTGCTTACACCAACAAAAGTGCTCTTCACTGAAGTTGCAGCCAGGTGGATACAATCCAGCTAACAGGGTCTTACCACAGTTAGGCAAGAAAATAAACTTTATTTAGATTACAAAGTGCTTTAGAGATGGCAGAAAAGCAGACAAGATGACAACTTTTGACATTCTCTCTCAAAATATGAATATACCACAATGACAGCGCTAACAGGTATTTTAACCATTAGCACATATATGTTTATCGTGTTCACCATTGCAGGACGAGAGGAGGGAGACTATGTATTTACAGCGATGATGCTTTGTGCACAGTCAAAGTGGATGGGCAGTGTTTCTTTTAGAAATGAAACCATATTATCATCACTATCCTGTGGCTGCCATTTACATTTGCCCACATGCAAATTCAGAAAATGCACTGCAGAATTATTTCCTGGATCTATAGTTACAAATAGCATATATGTATATATGTATATTAATAATTGTTTATATTGTTTGATTTCATGTGTTTTGTGTTATGTGCATAGCACATGTAGGGACTGCAAACTTTCATTTTGTAATACAACCATGCGTTGTAGAATGATACATTTCCTCGATTCCTTACTTTAGCATGTTAGCATGCTAACACTCACTAATTAGCACTAAACACAAACTACAGTTGAGATTGTGGAAACACATATGAAAATAGCTCATACATACATACACTCGCACAAGATGAAATTTGTGCTACAGTTGTTTGTCATGCTTTCAATCAGGTGTGCGGTTTCACTCACCAGTAGTGTGTGTATGTAGAATAAATGACGTGCGTGTGCTTTCACTAGTATGTGAATGTGTGTGTGAGCTTTCACTGAGTGAGTTTAAGTTTGAGTTATGACCTGTATGGACCCTCATAGTTTAGAGCCAACGTGCATTAATGTGAGAGCAGATGTGTTACAGTGATTGAGTGCAGAACTGTACGTGACTCTGCTGCTGCTGTTCAGAGCTTTAATTGGATATATGCAAATCTAGGCAAACTTTAAGGGGAAAGTAAGGGATTAAAGTGCGTTAAGGAAATGGGAGCAGACACATACTGTACTGTAGCACACAAGCACACCTACACATACAGTACGCTTACACATACAGGCACAAACAACTCTCTCTTTCTGTCTTTATCTTCCACACAGATTAACACAAGATTAAAGGATAATGCTGACATTTTATTTTATCAACAAACCCAATAAAAAAACACCAAAACCAACAATGAATTTATCCCGCTAACAAGTACCGTCTGAGTAGCCCAAACCTGATACAGCCTATGCCTCCATGATTTACAACTCCACTGTCTTCCAACAACTATTAAAAACACATAAAAGAGCCATACCGTTGCATAATGTTGACATTTTGCAATTATTGTGATGAACATAGCAAATGTAGCTTATTCCTCTAAGCAGCATAAACAGACATCCATGAGCACGCTCAGAGATGTCTACCAGACACAGAGTTACTCTTCAAATATTGGAAATGCAGTTAGAGAGCTGTGTTATAATAACACTGCCCGTGTTCATCATAATAAATAATATATGTCACTGCGTACAACTTTATGTATCTAATGTGTTTTAAAAGCTTTTGGACGATGCTGGAGTTGGCATGGAGGCACATCAGGCTCTGGCTACAGAGACAATAATTGCAAGCAGGATAAACTCATTTCATTTTTGTACTTAATAAGATAAAATCCTCATTATTCATGAAGACACACATGCAAAAACAAAGTATGAAAGTGACTTTGATGGCCTGCTCAGACTTCAGAGAGGAAAAAAAAAGTTGTTGGAGAAGGACTGCAAAGAGAAGAACAAAAGCAGCTTGCGTGCATTTCAGGACGCTATTTGACAACCACCATCGGGCACAATTTCTCTGTTTCACAGCTGGCCACTGGCACCATGGCAACTCACCAGTTGGGGAAAGGGAGAGAGCAAGAGAAACAAACGAGTGTAAGAGACTCCATAGTCACACTGCATTACTCCTTAAAAGAAGGGCGCACATGTCCAGCAGTGAGGGGAATTGGCTGAGGGAGATTTCCAGGCACATTGAGGGGCTGAGGCTGGGGGCATGGAGTTTACTGAGGGCTGCAGGGCGGCTGCAGAGAGGGCTCGCAGTGTGAGGGGAATGACATGGGCATAGAGGAGAGCTGATGGGAAGTTTTGTGAAGCAGAGGGAGCTGGGTCTGGCATGCTAATCGGACACTTGAGACAGCAGGATAGCAGGAGAAGACAAAAACTCAGATGTTGACGCTGTTATGATCAGATATGGCTGAAGCGCCACTTTGATGTGCAAGATCTGGCTCAAAACTCATCTTAAAACAGCTTGTAAAAATGGTCTCTATCACAGCGCAGGGGCAAAACTGTCTCCTACCTTGTGTCCAACAGCTGTGTGAAGTAAGAGTGAGAGTAACCAGGGCTCATTATTTTCAGCTTCTATTTAAAAAAGAAAACAGGAAATAAATCTGCATTCATGAGGGGAAAAACATCATTAATACAAATGTGTGGGGTAAACTGTGATTTTAGTTTTTTTTTTTTTAACTTACTAAGAGGGACCGAAGTGCAAAATTAGCAGCTTATTTGCAGTTTCTTCTCTTGAAGCTTTCTGAGCTGTCAACATCACAAGGAGGACCTAATTTTCTTAAACTGCGGTAAAAAGTGCCCTTATGCTGCTGAAAATATAACAAATTTGGGTGTAGAGGCATAAAATATGTGTAAAAAATATTGGTCTAAACATTTTTGGTCCTTTAAAAATGTAGTATTTTAAAGTGAAAATCTGTTAAAAAAAATGCTGAGCCATAAGGGTAACATATATTTAGAAACGCTGTCCGCAGTTGTATTTTAGGAAACTAAATGCTCCATAGTAATCAAAATTAAGGAATGTCACGCAAATGTCAGTTGCAACACACAAGTACTGTGCTGTTAACCTCAATTAGTCAGCATCCAAACTGAAGACAAATCCTTGGGACGTTATCTCACTAATGGCCGATTCTGGCTATTTTTAACAATGCTGCTGTTTTGCTTTTCATCTCAAAGCATGGAAACAAAGACACATCAATCAGAAGGCTGCAGGGTGAGAGTGCATCAGCACAACCTGAGACTGGCAGTATAATAAGACTTTGATTTCAGGTTTCTTATTTCACACTTCAGAATGCCCCACACGCCTGTCATTACATCCACCTTTCAGGCTCGGCTGCTGGATTACAGACGCAAGTGATCTCCCATTTGACATTTGTTAAATTATTTTTTAGGGTTAGCGCTTGTCATCCTGCAGGGTGACTGATCACACAATTCAAGCACGTCTCTGTGTTTGCAGGGAGAAACAAGGTGAGATTACCTGGTGACTGGTGTTAATGCGCTCTGTCAACTGCTCCACATAAGCCCACTACACATAATTGATACAGAACGGCCATCTGCAAAATGTCTACGCTCAGCGGCACTCACATCCTGGGATACAGAAGTATGTGAAAACAGTAAAATAATATCAGCGTGAGAGAGACTATGAGTGGAGTATGGAGCCATCCTGTATCCTATGGATTTTGAGCACAGGACTAAAATATTAGTTTCTTCAGATTACTGGGTGGTAGTGTGTGCATACATCACTTCTCCCTTCTGCTGGCAGAAGTTGCTAAACCTGACAGGCTGCAGCTACACCTCCACCCTCCTTATTCTCTCCCTCTTCTGTTTTCTCACTCCATCCCCCACCTCCCATCCACCACCCCTCAGGTGTTGAGATGCCATGCTCTGTCGCCGGCTAATTACCCGTGTCGCTCTGAGAGGAGATGAGGGGAGATCCCCAAGCGGAAGTGACAGCTGTCTTTGCCGCTCTGCAAACTGCCGTAGGGCCCTCCCCTCAGTGTGCGACAAGCGCTGGTGTTACAGACAGAAATGATGTCACAGACACTTCAGTCTCCACCTCGATTACAATAAACCCAGGAAAGATGACAGAACTGCACATCTTCCCTTGTTCTATTACTACTGCTCACCCTTTACATGGATCTGTCTTGTACTCTTCTCCTCGTGAACTCATGGATGTGTGTACCAAATTCCCCCGTAATCCATCCAATAGCTCTTGAGACATTTCACACAAAAACAGACATTTGAACCTCATGGTTAGGAAAAGTCAAGGGGATGACCAAAGTCATGAAGATACATCACCTGTCTGTACAAAATGTTGTGCTAATCCATTTCGTAGGTGTTGATACATTTAAAAAAAATATGTGATAACACTGTCCTACTGGTGGAGCTGGAGGAAAAGTCAGGGGGTCACCAAAGCCAGTGTTTCATCCACTGGGGAACATGAATACATTTCATGGCTGTGCATCCAAAAGGTGTTGACATATTTTGCTGTAGACCGACCAAGTGACAAACATTGCGAGCAAAACAGCATATAATATTAAGGCAGAGCTGATGTTGCTTGGCTACCACAGCGCTATGTTTGATGTTTGAACACTTGATAAACCTTGTTTGAGAAATGTTGCATATATACTGAGTTGAGACTGATGCAACTGTAAAATGATTACAATTACATTCACTGAACAATCACAACTACACTACTCCAAAAGGGTGTGATAAGTGATGTTCCCTTGAGAACATTTTGCAGTATGTGGAAAGGACAGAATGCCTTTGTGAGGCATCTACTGGAGAAAAAAGCTAGAGATCTTGCAGTGGAGAAGAGACTGAAGGAGGGATGTGTGTGCAGAACTGATTTGTGTAAGCAGGACAGCGAAGGAAAGACGCCAGACAAAGTGACTACTCAAAGAAGCCACCAGAGATCATGAATGTTGCCAATTAGAGGCAATTATGCTGCAAACCAACAGCTCGACTCCCACTGTATATTAAGCTCCCAGTGTGGCCAATCTGTCTATCGGAGAAAAGGGCTAAACATATCACCAATCCCGTCCACATAAGAACCACAGCAGGCCATCCAGTAATATTAAGCTCCTTTCCAAAGCCTGGGTGGGAAAGTGAAGAGTAGAAAATGTAAATAGATACAAGCCTGAGGGAATCTGTGGGAGCACAACCCACATAACGATCTGTCAATTTAATAGCGTGTGGGAGAGTAAGAGTATAAGGGATGAAGAGAAATGCTCCCTTTTTCTATTCATTAATAGTCACAGGAAGGGGGATTTATGGATGTTCGGCATCTGCCATTAACTGGCCAATTTAAGAATCCCATAAAAAAAAAAAAAGATATGTACACTAGGTTGTGTTTTGTGGGGCTGCGAGCAAAGAGGGAATATGGTCCGAGCCTGATAAAGCCACTTGACTTCAATTTCAGCCCTCCATTATATTTTCTCTGAGGCTGAACATTTCATTTCCTCATGAATATAGACCAATATCAGCCCTAATGGAACGCCACTGCACACAATGTACATCATATAGCATACCATTAAGATCTCAACTGTCTCTCACTGCTGTAGCATAAACACACACACACGCAGACTATATTCAGCTGTTGGAAAGTAATAGCCTTAACCTTGGCCCATGTTTTGTGTGTAAGTCTCTCTGTCAGAACTTGTGCAAATTTCTAAACATTTCTGATGGCGTTCCCAACGGAGGCAGATTCAATACACCATGACACCAATTAGTGGGGTAAATAATAGCACGGCCAGAAGAAGCAATCCCAATGCGGCATCTTCCCCACCTCACTGATCTCCCTAGCCTGTTCTTATCAAAGCTGCTTTTCTTCACGGCCTGAAATTTAAGATCAAAGGGCAGCTCTACCTCATCAATGCCCTTACCTCTTCCCTACAGCAATGGATACATACAGTGCTCAATAACAAGCACACATTATCATCAGCCCGTCTGCTCCAGCTTCACACCACCCACTGTCAGAAAAGAATCGACAGCAAATCTCGTCTTGTACACAATCATTTTCCCGACCAGTCGGCGTGAAGCGGGCGAGTAGCTCTGAAAGATCACGGCGTCGAGAAAATGCTCAAGGCAGGACTGGGCGCGTCTGCTCTCTGAAAACGCTAGTGTGACAATCAATAGTCTTATATTTTTAGAAAGTATGAAACCGTCTGCCTGACTGGAAGGCACGTTGGGTATACATGTATGTGTGTGCATCCACTGGCACAACCACTTATGTTTGTGATGATGAGCGACAAACCCCCGTTATCATACTCTGGAGTCAGTGAGCTGCGGCAGGAAGGAGGTGCACAAAGTGTAGAGATGCTGTCAAGCCCCCCAGGCTGAAACAGCACTCTGCAGGAAGGGGAGATAGCTTATCTCTGTGTGGCCGAAGGTGATCGAAAGCAGTGTGTGGGCAACAGGACTGCGATTGGGCTGCTGATCACTTGCAGAGCATGCACAATAGAAAACAAAGCAATCTAAAAAGAATGCTTAATGGTTTGCACTTTCATAAAACAACAGATGATTACTGTGCAGATGCCCCAAAGAGTCTCACATTAAACATGGATGGGAGAAACATCACTACGCAAAGCTGACTGCAGCACTGACTGCAGCAGTTCTGCCTACAGCTTGGAAATAACAGGATCAGAGAAGAATAAGTCAAATCTAAACTTACCCATGCAGTTCTTTGAGGGAAACTGAGATCTTGAGGTTGTGCCCCAGCACATAGAGGGCTGTCAGGATGTCGGCCCATTGCACCATCTCACCCAGAGGACCCCCCTTCAGCACCTTGGGACTGAACACGTCCCCGGACTCCTCTGTCAGAAAGCCCACATGAACTAGAATCTGAATGCAGAAGGAAAAGCAAGAAAATTCAAGGCAAGAGCAGAGTGGGTTACCCTACAGCATGGTGTTTCGTTAATGCAGTGTATGCTTTTCTGTTAAACCATTTCTGAAATGTTATTGTAGGGAACAAGCGATTATAATGCAGCTATTCTAGATTTTTATATTCAGATAATCTGCACTCCTGCGTGGTGAATAATTAAGATTTTGTGAAAGCAATTTTCACCAACGCTTCAAAGGATTCCTCATATGAATAAATTCAGATATTTGGCACGGATCAGTGATGTCAAATTTTAAATGTAATTGAGTATCTAATGAAAGCAAGAAAGCAGAGTGACAGCATATTCACATCAATTTAACTCTTAA
>NW_023339696.1:5810815-5819064 GCF_004916995.1 Morone saxatilis
TGAAATGAAAATTGACCTGCAGAGGGCTAATTGATATGCAGAATGATACACAAACGATATAATTGCTGATGGGGAAGGGTGGAATTTCCACACTGTTAAATATGTAATGAAATTAGATTTTTCAACAGATGGCAGCATTTAATTTTTTTGTCAATTGCAAAACAACAAAAAAAAAAAAACTTTCAAAGGCAATTTTATTCATCTATTTTTATTCAGCAATTTCTGAATAACTTTGAGACTAATAGAGCTGCAGATTCATGTTTCACTTCATATCAACAAGGTCTTTTTTAAAAAGATGCTTTTGAGAGATCAGCATTTAGACTTTTGCCATGTTTCACTGACTGGTCCAGTATGTATCTGACTTAGCTAAATTGGTTTTCAGATGGGTGCTTTTCAGACTTAAATCTTATAATTAGAAATGGCTCAATACCAGCTTTGCAGTTCTGATACCAATCCAATTCAAAATTTCATCTCCTACACTCCTGACACAATGGATATTCCCTGTGTGTGAGCCACACAGCTGCTTAGCCTGCAGCGCTGTCCACACCACATGTCAGATGTAAAACTCACTGTCCCAACAGTAATGCCACATGCGGAAGAAATCAGGAAGAACGCGCATTGACAGGGTGAAAGAACAAAGCAAAGACATGGAATATAACGATGATTGTTATTGAACAGTAACTATATATAAGTAGAAAAAACACAGGGCTCAAATTTTGTACTGACAGCAGCTGGCAGGCTGAGAACAAGTGTCAAAGTCTATTCCCCCTTCAAAAAGAGTTTCTTATAGTGCCCCCCTCTGCAGTTGGAGGAGGTCTTAGGTCCTGTTATGGTTAGGCCTAGCAGAGATAACTGGTTGGGGTCAGGTTAAGCATAGAACATTAGAGAGAAGGCTTGGTTCAGATTTAGGTAAAAGGAAACATCTTTTGTGACAGTATGTTTTTAGGCACTGCATAGGTTGTCTATCAACACACATGCAGTACTCAATGCTAAGATAGCGGCACCATCATTAAACGTATGAAATAAATGTGTCCCTTCTGGCTTCTGATTTGTGTGTGATTTACAGAGCAGATAAGTATGCTTTCCATGGATACCAAGCATGACAGAACAGGAGGCAGAAAACGCAGACAGGTTGGGCAGAGACGTTCCATAAAACATCTCATTTCTCTATATCTGTTTTCTCAACAGCGCTCAATGTTTCAGCGATGGAAGCCAAGCCTGCAGGGTCTGGTTAATGGGCAGTAACCATTACTGTCAAACACACCATTACAATAAACAAAGCCCTCTCCCCAGTGGGGAAGAAGCAAGCATTTGGGAATGAGTGTAATGTTATTTACAGAACCGGCTCTGATTTATCCGGCTGAAAACTGGCCGATGAAAGAAACTGATCAAACCACACACAGCAGAACGCCAGGATACTGTCAGCTCGTTTACAAAAAGCAAAACACTACAAATGAATTTCTTTCATTCCCCATGTTTCATTTAAGCTTTTGGAGTATCAAGCCTCTATTCAGCTACAGAGGGATTTGTGGAGATCTATCCACATGTCCACAGAAGTAAAATTATCTATAATTCAATGCTCAACTACAAACAAGATGCAAACCTACATTATAATGGCACTGTGCTATGTTAATATGATACCCCATATAGAGGTGCACACAGCATGCATGCACATATTGAAAAAAGGGCGAGAGATAAATACTGTTTGAGGCAAAATAAACTTGAAATGCCCTAGTTAAGGTTGCCTTTTTATTTTTATACATATGCAAATTATTTGGTGACTGCATTTTTCTCCCTGCAGTGGTGTATACTTAACAGGTGTTGAGTATACAGCATGTTCTTAATAGGGTACAGATTTTGACTGTCCCAAATTCTACTTTCAACTGTCCCAAATTAAAGTTTTCCTTTTTTTCATTCAACATAACTTGCATGACTGCTTTGACTCACTCTAATCCGCCATTCTAGTTGTTCCTTGCACAAAAAAATAAAATCACCCTAGATGTTTATTCTTTTCGCTGGCTGAATTCCTGTTTCTTTCAAATTTGAACACCTAAAAATTAAAATGATATACACTCCATGACACATAAATGTAATAAAGTCATTGGTAAGGACAAGTTTCTCTACTGTCCCAGAATTGTCCCAGGCACCGTATCTTTGTGTCCCAGGTGCTATTTTTATTATCCCCACGACAACAGCACATCCAGAGCTACATTCTCTTGTTAATATCCGAATCGGATACATACATTTCTCATGTGCTCAACAGATGTGCAGGTCTCTTTATCTCCCACATTTACAGCTCACCTATAGTGTGAGTATAAGCCGCTGAGCTAAGTCACTTATGTTATTGGGTGTGCAAAGATTCCATAATGTTAATCATATGTTTGTCAGAGTTAATGTTCCCACATGTCAGGCAGTGATAAGGAACCTCATACTGTATGTAAATGTATGTGGATAAGAATACTGTATAGTAGAGAACCACACTAAAAGCTACACACATTATTCACCAGGATTGTGCCAAGTATGGTGGAGTTTATCTATTTTGAGAGTGTGATAGTGATGCTGATGATGTCATTTCAAATGGATGAGGATGTTTTTAATGTTTGCAAAATACCCATTTCATATTATAATACATTATAATCTCTGCATGATTGATTGGTTGAATTTCTGACTGTATCAACCATTACTTGGTTATTTTTAATCGCTATATTTTGGACCACAAAACTGAGCAGTCCAATGCAAAAGAAGACTGCTGGCTGGCACCCCACAGGCAACAATAGAAGAACATTTCAACACCAAACAACGCGTGTCAACATCCACAAAAGGCCAAAAATAACTCGACAATAAAAGGATGAAAGTGTAGCAGTTTAGAGGACTGAGTCGGTACTATCCTGAGTATCGGTTGTTCTGCGCAATATCGTATTATTTCCTGATTTTCTGCATATTTCTGGGGTAATTAAGTAGCGGTATACAAGTAGTATAGCATCTTGTAAAGGTTTTAACATATACGCCAGAAGGGATGTAAAGTCATTGCCATTTCATCAGACGTCTGTTCCAGCAGGCAGCACTCTGACACTCTGTGGAAATGTCCCTGTAAATGTCAGTGTGGGAAAGTGCACCAAAGCCAATCAATGCCTGCTAGGAGTTATGCTGCGTCATTATCTACTTATGTCTGTTACTCAACATTCTGCCATTCACACTGAGTAGCCGCAGATAAAAGAAGAAAATGTTAGTCCAACAAAATGTCACAGCTGTTCTGGTAACTTAGCAGCCTAGCATGTGGGCATTAAAGGACTGTCTGACTTTCTCAGAACTGTTTGATCCAAAACATCCTGTTATTTTTTTTCTCTAATGCTTAAACAGATGGATTTACTTTAAATTAGGAGCTGAGAGATGTGTTGTGAGTTACAGAAAAAACAAGAAAATAGATCTGTTGAAACTGAGTAAAGCCCCGTTCTACTGGCGCATCATCTGCAGTCTGTTGCAGCCACAGCACTTTGAAAAGATGAAACCACAACAGAGGCTTGTTCTCATTGCCTTCACTTTCATCCTGCAGAATGCCTCATATTCACCCTTTTCTGCTCTCTCCAGTGGCTGCGGAGCTTGTCATCCAGCCGTCGAGCAGCAGAGGCCCACTGCGCTGCCAGCCTGCGTATGCGTCTCTTCATGAAGCTCAGTGATTCCTTCCCGGTGCCCACCTGCTCCAGCAGACTCCCAATGTCAGACTGGAAAACAGCCTGGATGACGGGAGCAAAAAAATAACAGAAAAATCACTGGAAAGGATCCTATGTGTAGAGAACTTCTGCTGTGGCCTTTTTGATAAGCCGGTGTTTCATTTCTTTATGTGCATCTTGTGCAGAGGTTCAACCAGAAAATACAAGGCTGGTATTCAGATTTATAACTTGGCCTGAAGCAGAAGGGGTGGGATACTTAAAAACTACTACAGAATAGATGTCGTTTTCTACATTTTCATTGGAGGTGGTTAGGATTGTATAATGCACAGAGAGTATGTCACATCCTGTTATCTGTTAGTGCCCCGGGGCTAGTGCTCTCAGACAGGTTGCCTGAGGGATTCCTGGATCATCCCTCATAAATAGTCTGCTCTCATTTTACATCTCCTCCTCTTCCCACTATAATCACAGCATCACAGTGCAATACCAGCATGCATTAATCAATGGAGTAACTGCATGGGGGAGCACAAAGGACTTATAAAAGTACAGAGAAAAAAACTGATGCACAAAAACACAAACTGTCACTCTCAAACACACTGACGCTATAAAAGAAACTCTCACTTTCTCAAAGGCAAAATCAATATGCAGAGCTGTACTGTACTCTCACAAAGCAGGTGAATTATTGTTCTCAAGAGCAACTTGTGTACGGCACAGCAAAATGCAGAGTACCCGTGGGAAGCCTTGGGATTATACTCAGTGAATACAGGCTGGCAATTAGAGCAGAAGGTAGTGCCGCAGAATGAATTCACATCAGGGGCCGCCGTGCCGGCTGTACATTACTCTGGGGAGAGAGAGGGAGGAGGGGACAGAGGCGAACGCTGGGATAAACCTGGAGGAGTGATTGTAAGTACAATGCATCATGTGCTGGTGCTGAAATTTAAAAGTTAAAAGATGCAGGGAGGCAAACAGCAATGAAAACTGTGAATGACAGCCAGCACCCTGTGAGAGACAGCGTGCAGTTAGGTATTTAGACTCTCCCAGGAGCTATTGATCATCATAAAAAATTTGGTTAGAAATCCTCCGCTTTAACTTGGAAAATAGGCAACTCTGTAGCATCAGCATCAAACTACAAAATCTACAGTAGCAGTGTTTTTTAGAGCACCTTGATGTTTAGCATTCTGCTTTTCATCACTCAAATTCCTTCTCACTGCTACACCGTCGCTGCCATGTGAAGAGTGCAGACAACTATGTTCCTTCTCAGTTGAGTCATCTGCTGGCTCTTTTCATTGCCATCGAAAATATTAACTGTCAGAATTTCATACTTTAAGATCCTTCCCTGGATCCTCCTCTAGAAACTGAGCAGTTGTGAGAAACCTGGTCCTGACTGCTTGTGCTTATGAGGAAAGTCTCTGCAGTAGGGGAAAACTGTTTTACCCTCTCTGTCAAACTGTTGCCCTGTGCTCTGCTCCTATTTACCCTCCTTCAGCTAACTGTGTCGTCGTGCAATTAAAAAAAACGATAAGGAAATGTTGCGTTACCTGTATCTTGGGCGGAGGCTTCAAGGTGGGTGTGACAGTCTGGTTCCTCCAGGCCAGTGGGGGGCAGAACCATTCCACCTCGCTCAGGTAGACAAGGAAGGAGCAATCAGAGCCGTCCACACCATAAAAGGCATAGCAAGGGTCCGAGGTCCAACGAGCGCGCATCCACTGGGGAGGCAAAGAGTGATTATCTCTCAAAAATGTTAAATATACTCCTACTACTACTCAGTTATTGGCAAAATATTACATTTGACTAGATATGTAAAAAGGTGTCATTAGAGGCAGGTTTATCCACCCCTAGGTCCTCCCATCATTTTAAAACTGACAAAAGCTGATCGTGCGAAACTTTGCTGTCAAATTTTAACTTCAACTTCAATTTGACGCCTAAGTTGTTATCTTGGCTGAGCTGACTACATGAACCTTTGATGCTCTGTGGTCAGGTACCCCTGATAATTGAGTTTTCATGGATTCCCGTTCACAGGTGGAGCCAGCAACAGCATGACGAGCTCATCCATAAGGGCAAACGTGATAAAGATGTCAGAGAGAGAGGGGGCAGATTTTGTCTTCAAAAGTTCAGGTCAACTAATTTTCTCACATGCCTTGTTCTTTGCAGTGGTGGACATCCAAGTGGAGGCAGTAGGCAGGATAGTAAAATAGTGAAAGTGTCTGGTTTTGGTATTAGGCTGAACTAACATTAGGCTTTTGCAAGGTGGCGACCTTCAGGGAGGGAGAGAACTTCACTGAGTTCCAACCAGAACGGCATGTCCCGCTCTTTATTTGGAGAGCTAATGGAAACATCCTTCTCCAGGTTAGGGTTGCCTTCTGTTATCTGCTGACAGGACCTAAACTGTGTTCTGTATAAAAACACCTGAAACTGTGAGGTTACACTAAAGTACAGCCAGTACAGCCCACACAACCTAGAGCTGTCTCTAATTAGTACATATTACGTGTGTGGTGTGTTCATGTGGTGTGGGTATTGCAGGCCTAATGTATGGCGGCCTAATTCATCCATAAACATGATTGTGATACTAAGAATATGTATCTTGCGTATGTATGTTTTTCTATAAATGTTAGTGTACATGTGTGGTAAACAGTTAATGCACACCTCTGAGCTATGGCTATATACTGAACAGATGCATACTTTTCACACATTTCCAGGCAAACTAATAGAAAGAAACATGTGTTGGGCATGCTGTATTGTTTATGCTAATAAATTAAAAAGGTACACAATGCAATTTTCTGCTGTGGCTATACAATGTAATTATATAAACAGTGTATTTATAAAACCTTACTTTGTTCTTTTATTATTCTTTTCCATATTCTCGTTGTCATCTGGCACAATTTGTTGTCAACACAACCCACCTCTCTACAAGGAGCCTTTACACATCCTCTTATCTTATTATACAAAATTTATGTTGCACCAAGGTGAGTCACCAAGAGAGGACAACGTGATGTTTGCTCTGTGTGTGTGAAATTGTTTGGACTTAAATGAGATATAAAGACTTACATCCATCTTGCTGGGACAGTCTGGATAACGGGGATCTTTAGGAGTCTCACATTGTCCTAATGCGCCATCCCTGACTGCAAAAAAGGAAAACGCAGGGTATTTATCAAAGCCTATACACACAAGAACACACAAATCAGCAAAAAAGCTGCATTGTTTGGATTTTTTTCAGACGCCACATAGACTTTAAAAGTCAAATACAAAGAGGAGGGTGAAAAAACACAAGCTGGCAAGGTACATCCAGAATATCTACAATGTTTTTAGTATCTTTTATATTACTTTATTCCATTATCTAGAAATTCTGTCAATATGTGATTTTATGTAAGGTTTAATTTTGTAATACACCAGCCAGCTCCATATAACTGATATGTATAAATAGATATAATCAATAGCTTTGGTCTTCTAAATTAGTCACTGATCAAACAGATCTTTACACCATTTCCCCTGGGCCTTAAGCCTGTTTGTCTTTTACATTACAGCATATATCCTCCTGCCTTTGGGATGAACAGAGATAAATTAGAGAGTAGAGTCAGCTAACAAGCTCCTGTAAATGCTTGGACTCCCCTGCTGAATGGCTGAAGCCTCTGTTCTATCCCACTCACTGGATTTACTATAGATAGATTGCATTAGTGTGATTCATAAAAACATAATCCCCCCACCCCAACCCTCTTCCTTACTCCCTTTTTCCTTCTCTTTCCATCTCTCCGGTTTCTTTCTGCCTCTCTCTTCCCTCTCCCTCTCTGCCTCTCCCCTCCTTTCTTTTCCCCTCCTTTCTTCTCCTTGAAGCCCGGCACCAGTAAGCCTAATTAAAGGAGCAGTTGCAGCTCCTCCGCCAGCATCCTGCCAAGCGTCGAAGAGCACAATCACAGACAAATAATTGCCAGCCATTCTGTCTGATTAGCATGATAACGACAGACCTCTCACGATGAAAAACTGCTACTGCTTGCCACTGTCAAAACTTAGCCGGGTTCAGAACAGCCTTATTTAAATGATATCAGACATTTTGACAACATACAAATTATCGGACGGCATTTTAACGAGACAGTGAGTTGAGTAGTTTTCAGTCATAAAGTGCAATGTGGTGGATAGAGGAGAGAAATTGAATTTTGAATTAATTTTGTGCTGTCCAATTTCTATTCTGTGCCCGATGAAGAAATAGAGAATGAAGGCTAATATAAAGTAATTCATCATCATGATTTAAACATCCTGCAGTTGTGTGGTTATATAATATGGCAACAATAAAGGAGCACTGTGCTGCACAGGAGCTCTTCCACCTTGACACAAACAGTGGCTTGCTATTTGAACGGGTAATGTGATGTGAATAATGTCTGTCATGTTCTATATGATCAACTAGCATATGCACGTCAGAAATAAATTGTGCATTCAAGTGTTACACTGGATCCAGGCTTGACAGTCAGGCTTATGTGGGCAGAGAGGGAAAGTGTCTTCATATTGGAAGGATTTGGAACAGACAGGAAGGGGAATTCATCTGAAGGGCTACAGCTATATTTGGTATTCTCCAGGTGTGTGTGTGTGTGT
>NW_023339696.1:5819103-5826859 GCF_004916995.1 Morone saxatilis
TGTGTGTTTGTTTGTGTGTGTACCTCTGTTGCTGGCCATGCTGCGCTGGAGGATCTGCTCCACCCTCACTGCCATGTCAGACATGTTCTGGGCTATGGCCTGAATCCGCTCCACCAGCCCTATAGGCTGAATCCTGATCACGCACATCACACAAACACGAAGGACAAGAAGAAGAATATCTAAAAATATTCCGGCAACAACTTTCTTGTAATTCCCTTCAAACTAAAATCAGGCCCCTTCTAAAGAAAGGGGACACTGAAATTATTTTATAGCTTCATTCCATCCAGCAGTATTTGTTGTTTTTCCACCCTTCACAGTGAGTGTGAAGTAGTGGAAGAAATGCTAATTGTCTAGAACTTGAGGCGTGAAATCGAAAAAGCTTTTAAACACTGACAGATAATTTATTTGTTGAGATAAAAAAGTAACTCTGCATATTAAAGCGGGTCCCCAGAGGAAAATAAAAACAGCAGACAATTAGGTTGTTAGCAAATGTGTTTCACTGCACTTGACCTCTGTGGCCTAAAAGCTGTTGGCAAAACAATCAGGAACCAATATTTACAATGGAGAAGGACATATGGGGGATGAAACACAGAGGGAAAAAAGGGAGGAGAGGAGGGTTTACAATATACATTATAGCGCAGTATTATAGTTGCAAGAGATTCTGGAAATCTCTAACATGTCTGTGTGAAACTGAGCAACAGACTGAGCAATGATCTGAAACTTTGTTCAGCCCGGGACCTCAGTCTTAGTAAAAGTTTCATCTTACCCCAGAGCCTAGTTTCATGAAAATATATTCCAAGATCTGCTACTATATGTGCGGTCTTAACAGAAACAAGACCATGACACATTATCTCGCTCTACAAGGTGCAAAAACCCAAGGAAAAGACCACATTTTATCTTTCTGTACAACATAAACCTTCGAAAGAAATTTATTGAAGGGATTCATGCAAATTGTGAATTATGAAATATTTTTGAGAAACGCCTGTCTTCTCCTATTAGTGTCCAAAAAATGCAAAAAAAACTGTTTAAACTGCAACTATAATCTATGAAAGTGTCTTTAACATGTCAGCAATACCAATATTGAAATATTTACTCAGAAAAGACTCAGAAAAACATAAAATTTGTTTAATGTTCAAATCCACTTTTGCATGAAATATTCGTTTATCAAAATAGTTGTTCATTCATTTTCTGTGAATCAAATAATGATGAATTGACTAATTGCTGTAGATATACCCCCACCTAACAGTTATTTGGATTATAACTGATCTGTCAATTATTTTATGTCAAACAATTGTGAAAAATACAATGTTCCAGAGCTCAAATTGCTTTAAATTGCTCATTTTGTCTGACCTATGGTCTGAACTCAAAAGGTAATTTCATTAACATATAAATATAGCAAATATTTGACATTTTGCTTGATAAATGATTAATTAAAATTGTTGGCAAATAATGTTCTGTTGATTGAGTAATTAATTAATCAACTAATTGTTTCAGCACTACAAGCTGTTGTGTTGTAACAACAGTGACTGGGTGGAGACTTTTATTGTGGTGATAATTAAGTTTGGGTACTTTCCATTTAAGTACAGTGTTTAGTTCAGAAAGAAAGTGATCATCTTATTTTCAAACTTGCTAGCTGAACTTTGTTAGAGGAAAGCTTGTAATTACTTTTACCTTTTATTACAGTTTGCCGTTACATCTGACACGCAGCAACCGAAAAAAAAAGTACATCTCAACGCATGACTTTAATGATGTGCGCTGCCTATATTAAATGCAACCAACACTCATTCATGGAACGACTGTATCATTGCCCTGTTTTACATGAAAACACACACTTCAATGAATCATTTTAATGAGCTTCTCTTGTTATGTAGTAGTATTTCTGAGATTTACATTTCTCATTAAACAGCTCTGAATATGTAAACTTAGTAAACTCACACAGTGGTTCTGAGCCGGATGCAGATAAAGCAGTAAAACAGATTTCATTGAGGCAGCATGTATTTCTGTGTGTGCCAGGGGGGAAGCAATCTAACTATGCCTATATGCATAACTTAACATAATCCTCAAATTTCGTTTTTCCATGTTGTGCCCAGGAGACAAGTGGTAGCCAAACCTGTTCTATCCTCGACTAGTAAGTCAGCACAAATTAATTGCCAATTACACAGCCACACTGACATACAGTACAGTAAAGTACACACACGGAGCAATGATTATTATGCACTGGCACAAATTGTCTGTCAACGCAGCCAGACGTGTTCTTGCACAGGCCCATCCCATATTTACACTGCAGGGGCTCTGACCCAGGAGAGGCTATCAGCTGCTGAAGAGCACGAGGACAACCTAATTGCTTTTTAAGAGAACACCAGGTGGACAAAGTTTTTTTCCAGCCTGAAGATCTCACACTAATCTCAAGGGTCAACCCTGACCCTGAGCCATACCGAGCTTTTTAATCACCTGCGTGACGTAAAATGAAGCCAGCATGAGATGCATTTTTACCCCCAAGTTGGTTTTAAAACTATTTGGCCTCTGTCACTGTTACATTTCCAGTTCAGTCCCTCAGAGGCCAATTAAATGATTGTTAGAACTACATGACTGAAAGTATATCTGCAGGGCATTTTTTTTAGAGAAAATTAAAATCTGTAAGTGTAATATCAAACTCCAGATAAAATAATTATATGCAGAGTATGTAATGCCATGTCAGAGTACAATAAATATTTCCTCCCAGGGTTTTGAAAAGTCCGGTCAGGTGAGGGGCTGCACCTCTTCTGTCATTGTTCATTATTGCAGTCGGCAGTCGTTACACAGTGGCCGGACATACTGTAAATTGCAAATGTTATTACAATGCCTTTTAGTATATTATCAGAGGTGGTTACATAGTTGTGTGTCACAGTGCATAGTTTATTGAAGTGGATTTTAGAAGAGATATTTCCTGACTGTGAGGAGGAAGGACGTGATATCCAGGAGGGAAACAACAGCAAAGGCAGAAACAGGAGGGAGCTTCCTCTCCTCAAACCCTGACCAGGTGCTGGCTCTGGAAAAGGTCTGTTGCCACGGCAACCACAGAGAACCAACAACTCCAGGCTAGAAGCTTCAACTTGTCCAGCAAGACCCCTGCTCTTCCTTTTTTTTCATATGACAGTCTCTTTCATTTCTCTAGCTGCCCAGGGAGAGGGGATCCGGTTTGTTCTAACACATCTCATCTTCTTCAACACCAGGTTTCTGCAGAGCAAAGGCTCTTTTCACAACATGCACCTGCACTACTGGGATGCCCCAGGGCTCCATACTTGGCCTGCTTCCTTTCTTCACACTGTATCTCTCAGCTCCTCTCCATGTCTTTATCTTACCATTAATATGCCAATGAAATTCACCTTGAGCACACAAGTTGAGCTGGTGAGCTTAACAGACTACTGTGCAGACCACCTCAAGTTCAACCTTGACAGCTTTGAGCTGCTGCTCTTTCCCGGCACATTTTAGCATCTTTCTATCACCACTGACAACACTTCAGTGACCACCCCTAACACTAGCTATTTTTTTTACCAAAATTGAAAGGTCCTAGGGTCCAGTTCACAAAGAATCCTTTTGGCAGGCTGGCTCTCACCAAAAAGAGGCCTTTTATAATAACTGAATCGTGTCTGTACAAGCCAGATCACCAGTACATTAATTCGACCACATATGTACTATTCAGCATGTACTGAATACAAGATTTGTTGACCCAGCTCATCCTCCCACAGATGCGTGTAAACCTCAAACCTCTACATGTTTTTTAGAACACTGTAAATGTAGGACCTTCTCTGTATTAAAGTGGCTATTCAAACATTCACTGTTTGAATAGCTAAAGTTTATCTGGATGTTGCAGTCTTGTATGCAAGTTTTCACACCTGAATATATCTGAAACAATTATTAGTATTTAAATTGTATTTCTCCCATAGGCTCTTGCAGGAAAAAGCCCTCTTCAAATATGGGTCACCCAGAGTGATAACTTTTTGGTTCTTCCATTGGATGAAAGCACTGTCTAAAGTAGAGGGTTTGAAGGAGGTGTTTGCAGTTGGAAGAAGGAAGGACATGTCTCTCAATTTGAGACTGAACTTCAACTGTTTCCAGACACACATGGTAAGATTTATTATAGGATTATGTTTGTACTGTATGTTGACTAATTCAGTGGTATTGCAGACACGACAAAGGCAAGCAATCCTCTCTCTCCATTTTCAGTTAATTGGCTAAGGTTAGTCCTCCACACTCGTTAATGTATTCTGTGGCTACTCTAGTCCCAAATAAAGCTGCGAGAGAAAGATCATTTTTAAAGCGTTTGTGGTGAGATTATTTTGTCAACTGTTGTTTCCAAAGTTAAGAATAACCTTTAAAGCTCAACAAACAAACTCAATACTTACGATAATTTAGTGTGGCACCTTTGAGCGGGGCCCGAGGTACACACTGACATTAAAAACATTTTCATCCAAATACACACCACCTGTAGTGTTACTTACTATGCCTGACCTACAGTGCTCCTTGGGCAGAGATGAGCTAAAACAGTGAGTGTCATTATAAGTAGAATACAGTCTTCACCAGTCCACAGCAATTTCCTAATGTTTGTACAGGTAATATGCTGCTTTGCTCAGAAACCAACTATACATGACAGGAGGCTGCCTTCTACATTAGCTGTATCCAATGTAAAACACAACTGACAGCCATTAGAAACCAAGATGCTGTACCTGTCCAGGGCTGAGCTGAGCTCATCCAGCCTGTGGGTGTCTGTGGTGTTACCCAGTTTAGACAGGGCATCCATCCTCTTCATAATGACCTCCAGCATGTCACTGATTTTCCTCAGCACCCCACGAGACTCTGGGCCACCCAGCACTAAAAAACACACAGACAGATAGTATAAGACAAATATTACTAAAGTAAGTCATGGAGATGGATGGAACAAGTTAGAGATGAAAAATAAAGGAGGGAGAAAGTCATTCCAGAGAAAAGAGCAAAGTGACACGGGGGAAGTGATACATTAGAAAGGAAAAGTGTGAATTTGACTATTTTATTGCGTGTTGCAGTCACATAGTGCAGTCTATGTACAGTCACATTTTATACATTTGGCTTTATGTAACATAGAAAACAAGGTCATAGGAACAAAACAAACTGCATGCTGTTCTGATTTAAATTTCATTTTTGCTCTGAAATGATGTACTGTACAAGCAGTTTAAATTCACTATTGTAGCACTGACGCACTCAAGGTTACATTTTAAATCCAATTATATTTAGTCCAATTTTATTGTTGGTTTACTTTAAAACATCACTTTAGTATCCCTGTTCTTTTGTCCTCCAATACTGAACCAGCAGCTAGGCAAAACACAGGAACGGGCAAATTAGTCTGACGGTATTGGTTTTGTCTCCCTGCTTGGCTCAAATTATTAACGACCTGACTGGTAGTAAACCAGAATGATGCTGTTAGCCAACACCTAGTCAATTAACAAGCCTGCAGCTACAGACAATAAGGTCAAAGCATGTCTCAGACTACATTGCTTGCTAGTCAAGGTCTTGACCCTACGCTGTTTTCTTTGATCACATTAAGCTCTACACTCGATGCCAAGTGCAATTATTAACACGTAATTGCATCACAGTTCAAAATCACCAAAGGGTTTATGAGGAAAATGGCAAAAAGTCGTTATTGATTCAGAAATTTTAAAGAATCAAGATAAGTAATGCCCCTCTTGGGACTTGAGAGCAAATTTGTGGTTTAGACCCCTGAGAAAAAAAGCAGAAACCAACAAAAGCCTCATAACTCTATTCTTGGGGACTGTGTGAAAATACAGCCTCACCTCTCAGTGTTCCCTCATCAATTGCATTAGGCTTTAGAAACTGCAATGTGTGCAGACTCACTTCTCCTGTCAGAGTTCATTTATCACTGCCCGGGCGAAAGTCACCTTTCTTTGAGAAGAAATTGTATTACGTCGAAAGTAAATAAAATAAGGAAGAAGAGAGAAATCTCTCACTTTTCTTGGTCTGTGTGCATGTGTGTTGCTGAGGTTGATAAAAGGAAGAAAAGCACTCAGCATCAGAAACAAGAATTACAGAAAATGTTGCAGTGGTATACTTCAGCTCAAAAGTGAATTGTGTTAGAGAGAGCCCTGATATTCCGCTAAATCTCTTCTTTTTATTGCCTGTATATATTTTTTGCTTTGGCTTAGTACAGTTTCACCCATTCCTAGAATATCTTCAGTCAAACTGGCTTAAAGACGTCTCACTTTGAATAATTCAACAGTTCTCCAGACAGCAAGAGAGAGACTAAATGAATTCCTATTCAGACTTGCAGCTTTATAGCAGCTATAGAGCAGTTTATCAATACATTTTAAAAGAAGACGACTCAGGAAGGAGTAAAGGAGGGTAATATATACTGTCAAAGTAAACACTCTGCCTGCCAACTGTCTAAAGCCTGTTGCATGTAACTGCAAGACCAAACCTTGAGCAGCAAAATCTACAAAAACAATTCCCAAACAATTATTTTACCATTCTTATGTACATTTATTACATTTATTTGTGAGGATCTCTGTGGACTTATATTTTCTTAGTTCAACGGCTCCTCCATCAGCCACAGTGTACTCACTGCAATACATCTAAAGAAAGCCTCTGGGCTAAAGTGTGGGTAGAACTCACATTTCTTCACAGTAATGCTCCTCGCGCACGTTGTGCTCGTAAATCACTATTACCGAGACCGAACACCCTTCCTACAGAGTACATTTTTAGAACTGAGCCTTATATATATTTGCAATCAACTGTTCATCAAGCTGGCTTTTACTCTTGCTTCCTGCTGCCTCTTGGGAAACATTGGCTAATGTGTTTTTTTCCGATGCACAGTCCGGCACACTGACAGTGGTCTAGCAGGACTTCATGGTATCTATGTGATAATGTAGGGCCTCCTCTGTGTCATTCCTCATCTGATGGTTAATAAAGGGCCGATTTAGCAGCAGCTAATCTCCTTTAACGACTCAATTTCGGAAGTGCCACAGCACAATCAATATTATGAACAAATTCCAATTAGATCACCATTTGTACTGTTGCCTGCACTGCTTAACACTGGCCAACCAGCTATAAACAACTGCCCTTAAAGCTCAATGGCTACACATGATACCAAAATCTCAGACCTGAACCTCGCTGACAAGACCAAAGAATGTAATTTAAGCTTAGCTATATGCACTATTTTAATTGTGAACACTTTGTCAAAGACAATACACTGCTTGGTCAACTTATGTTATGGCCACAGCATTTTGCCTTCAACAAAAACATTCAACAAAACATTTTATTATAAAATTTGCCCAGGGACAGGAACAATTTTTTCTTTGTTAGTTTTTTCTCAAATGGGCAATCCTAAAAGAAACTCATTCTTCCTCCTTTAGGGAGCTTAATATGACAGAAACAAGCGAGGAAAGTTCAGAAAGTGCTAAAAATAGCCATTGCATCTTTCCACTCTCCCTAAATGCGCCTTTAAATCTCAAAAAATATACGCTTGGTAAACACTGAAAATGAACTGGGTTCAGGGCTGAAACTACTCTGTTTGGAACTATGGGTAGCTCCATGGCACGTGTTGCTTCCCGCTTTTCAGATTACACACTTTCACGTCTGCTCCTAATTGTCTCAAGAGCTGTGCAGGATGTATGGCAGCCTCCGTAGAAGAGGACCCGCTCCCTCTTTAGATAAAAATGTCTCATTCTAAAGGTAACAAAAACATGATTTATATTCTCAGGTTATTCCATTTCTGCCAGCAGATCCT
>NW_023339696.1:5826883-5836151 GCF_004916995.1 Morone saxatilis
AATGTTACACACTAGACCTTTTACTGACGCAATGCAGCCAAAGTATTTTACATGACTGACAGATTAGTCTTTTGTTAAGCTTCAAAAGTTCCCTAGAGAACATTCACTTGCATATAAAGCTCACCCTTCAGTTGAACTAATTAACTAGTATAGGAACTGACGGGTGCTCCAGGTCCAAGTCAGACAATGAGAGGTGCCAGTCCTTTTATTATCAGTCTGTCTTTGGTTCATTTAGACATGGCCACCCAAAACTGAATTCACATATCACTATTAAACAACACAACAGACTGAATATCTTTCCTACTCATCACAGATTCAGTTTCATTAAAATCCCCAGACAAAGTCCTTCAGTGGGAGGCTATAATTTAGATGTTTTTAGATCCTTTACAATCAAAATTTTATTTACAATCAATATTCACAAGACACCACCTAGGAGATATATATATATATATATCCTATACATCAAGGTATAATTATATATGTTTGTTGTCGAGAGACTGCCAGCCAACGCCCATAGTGGAAAGCACTAATTTAAATAATTTAATTAAAAAAGAAAGAAAAAAGTGGCAGCGCATCTTACCACCTTGGCCCTCATGCAGTGTGTGTATTCAGACACGGCTTGACATTATCTCAGAGGGACGTTCTGAACATTGTGTCTCACAACGCAGGGCTAATTTTACCACCAGCAGCTCCAAGATTCAGATGATGCATGTAATCTCTGCACAAAGTACATCCCATCAGTTAAACAAAAGGTACATAAAAGGATAAAATACCTGAATACCTACAGTAACTTGCAAGCATGTTGCTTTAATGAACCTTTTCTGACAATGCTGCAGCACTTGCCAGGGAAGCTCATGAGCCCTCAGCCCCAAAAACATGCAAACAAATAGACAAACACACACGTATGCAAAACTGCCAAATCCACAACAAAATAATGGATGCAAGAAAGAAGCAATCAAGGTGCTGCAATTACAGCAGTCTCGTCTTATTTCTGCAGCAATGTGAAAGGTCAGAACAAAAAGCTCCCACACTAAATCTAATAATTCAATCTAATGTTGAACACTTCTTTTAGATACTGTAGGTAGGCACCCGATACAACAAAAACTATATGTTGGCAGGCAAAAGAATCTACTTCTGCTGTTATTACATGTTTTGAAGGATGTATATTTTTCACTAGTTGGCATAGGTGTAATACAGGTGTTGAGCAGTATGTGGAAATCATGATGTCATTACATAGATAGCACAAACTACACCCAATTGAAAGCAACAACATGCATTAAAAGATAAGCTTTATACCGTCTACTACAACTTTATTCTACAGTGAGCTCACTAAGATGGAAATACGCCGTTTCTATATTTAGTAACTTATCCATCAACAAAACAATTGATTGTAGCAGTGTGTCATACACACCACATATATAAAAAAATTCTTCTCCCCACTGGCACGACTGAGAGCCAAATAAATAAATTCTGTCATCTCTTATATGCATGCTTGCTGGCTGAGTAGTTTTCTTAGTGTGGAAACTGAGGGTCAGACCCCTCCATCTCACCTGTCACCGGGATAAATTCATACATTTCCCTGTCCTCTCACTCCTAATTCAAATATTCATTACCGAAAAGGCTGATTGAGATTGAGTTTCTCTCTTCTTTTTTGGCACCTATGGGGGAAGCTGCCAGATCCAAGAAGCTATTAGAGCTGAAAACCTCTGTCACTTATCCTCCGAGCAGCTCCAGCCTCTTATTGTGCCTGACAGCCTGGAAAAGGGGGAAAACACCTCTGTAGCTTAAATTAAAACCTGATCTATCCTTTTCATTGGTTATTTCTGCTGACCCTCCCCACAGTATGCAAAGGTAGACCAACACATTTAGCTAGAAGCAAAGTGATGTTTTCTTATACTGCGCACACCGAAACACTGCAGCTTGACATTTATTGATTTATACCACAGCTTTAAAGCATTCATTTAATGTGTGATACATGGTGTACTTTTTTACAGTGAAATCAGCGAAGCACACCTGGCAACTTAGAAGGTGAGAAAAGGCTCAACAGACACATCTCAGCATCTGCTAATATACGCTCTTTAAAAACACACACTACTCAATTTACCCAGATACAGTGTCACAGCATACTTATTTTCCAGGACGGGCATTTAGCAATTTTATTCTCTTTTGTCCTTTCACTGCTCAGATTGTGCAAAACCACAAAAATATGATGAGCATTTGCATCTACATATTTCCTGTTTTCACACAAAATATTCTTGCAGGCATGCAAAAAAAAAAACAAGAATAGAAAATGCTACCTAAACCACATCTAGAAGTGAACTTCTTGACCCAGTTTGCAGCTCATACATAGCTGGTAATAAGAATAACTACAATACAATAACTTCACTTTAAGCTTATATTATACAATGATAGCACACATTATGCTGCCAATTGTTAAAATTAGTAGCTATGCAGCTTGAACATTAGTTACTTTGAAAATGATTGTGTTTCTGCGTGTGCTGCATGTACAGGTCCAAGTGCATACATGCACTGCATGGTCACACTCAGCTAAAGGATTATAATGCTGCAGCAGCTAATTTACAGAAACAGTCGTAATCAAATCTGCGGTACTTCTTTTCCCACTGCTTCCCCCAGGAGACAATTTAATCAACTGATGGGTCCACACCAACACTTCTACATGCAAAATTAAACCAACACCGACAGTCAATTCTACAAGAGACTAATAAGCAGCAGTGGTGACAACAGTCTCTGCCTAAAATGTGCCTATTGCAATGCCAAGAGCAAAATAAAAAAAAGTACCATGTTGTAGTTCAGCCTCAGTCTTAATTTCTTCTCAAATCATGCCTTAAATAAGAAGATGCTGAATGCCACAAAGCCGCAAACAACCAAAGCAATCTGAGACACAGAAAACATCTTTACAGTTGAATGTCCTGAAGTGTCTCTGACTGTCCTGGCCAAAATAACAATCATTACAACCCCTGTTGTCATACCCCACAATCCAAGAGAAAATCACTGGTCTTTCCACCAGGTGACAGGAGCTTGTGACAGAGTGAACAATGAGCAGCCATCTTTCATTCACACCTTTTTTTTTGTCGTCAGGCAGAGCGCCAGGCAGTCAGCGGCACATGAATTTACAGTTATTCTAAACTACTGGTGAAGTTCTGTCAGTAGCAAAGGTCAGTTTATTCTGTTCATAACATCTACATATGCCGGAGTAGAGCGCTATACCGCAAACTAATTATTTATCCCATTTTTCATTCAAACGAAGTATTGAAGTTTGCAGCATTGATAGACTTGCAAATGCCGTGCCCTTACAAGGAGCGATGTCAGGGAAGACTCATTTCCATGCATCACGTAAGACTGCTGAGGCATGAAATAAAAAAGTTCTGCCAGTGTCTGTGAAAAGGATCGCACTGAACAGGATACTGAACATCATGCTCCTTGCACACCTGATGCTCTGCTCAGTGATGGATTAAAAAGTAGTGGGAAAGGCTGGTTTTCTCCTACATTTAATCAGTTTCAGTAGTAGTCCAGCCACCAAAATGTAAGCAGTTGCTTTATTATTATTTAATACATTTGTGTGGTGATGTGGAGTAAATATAAAAAGGATTAAAATATATAGATTCAAGCACAGGGGAGTAGGTAAAGATTTAAGAAACCATCTGCTTTCTTTGAGAGATGCAATACTCTATCAGCCTGCAGCAAAACATATTTGTCACTTAGAGGTATTGGAGGTGAAACAAAAACCCTGAGGTAATGGAGCTTGCAGGTAGGAATAGTAAATGCATTCAAATCTGAACCATTTAGTCTTGCTCTGACCAGGGTAAAATCTGAAAGTATCCCTTTGTGGTAAAGCTGCATTAAGACCCCTGTGGTAAAAGGACACACTGTGAAGGTGGTCTTCAAAGAGCTTATTAGAAAGCTACAGTACACCTCTGGAGCCTTTAAGATATCTAGGATCAAATGCTTCTGCCTTTCATGCTTCCCACTCTGGTAGAACTAGTCTCCCTCTGTTCCCCTCTCACTTATTTTCCACATCATTAGTTTCCTGTACCTTCAAAGGGACGTAATGAAGGAATTGCATGCATTTTAAATCTGGATATAGCTTAGTATCCAAATGTAACTGTGGGGTATTCTGGGTCTCTGGCTCTGGAGTGTCATAGCCTAACACTTTTACACACTACAGTCTTTTCTTGACAAAAATAATACAAAAACAGGTCAGAGAGACTGAGCCGGAGAGAAGCATTTAAAAAGAGGTAGAGGGAGACAGACAGGCAGTGAGGGGCGAGAGAAACAGAAGGTAGCAAGACAATAATTATATATTTTTCTTACACCTTTTGCTCTTCAGGCAATTATTGCCATTCACAAGATGAGCAGTAAACAAGGTAATGGTTCCTCACAGCGCAGCCTGGCCATGTTGTTTACCCTTTCAGATTCAAAACACTCTGGATTTTAAGGTGCTCCCGCTGCCTCGCTGACATTTTCACATGTCCTGCGCGAATGCATGTCACACACATGTTGGTGTAAAGACTGACAAGGTAGTGCAGGTGTATGTGTGTGCATATATGTCCTGTAGCTCTCCCCAGCGTCCAGCAGCAGAGGTCGGATGGGTGTGTACAATCTAGTGTCGTCAAGGTACTGCTCCACTGAACAGTTCATCCTAGCTCAGTCATACTGCACAAACTTCCTGTGCCGCTAAGCCTCATTCCCAAACATCCACATGTACACAAAGACACATACTCACACACACAGAGGGTGAGAATTTACATAGCGTGACTCTCCCTGGTTAGTGGCGAGGCAGTGCTTAATGAGCTAGAGGCCAGATGCCTTCCCTTGACTGCAGCCTATGAGTGGTTAATTAATCAGACAGCTCTCCTGTCTTCCACCCTTCTCTTTCTCTCTCCTTCACCCAGAACCAGCTCTGCATATACTCCATAAATGGGTGAAATCCTTCAAAGTGTCTCCCTTGATGTCACCTGATGCACCTCGCTACAACATTTCCTTCATTACTGTTTTCCCGTGGAGCTCTGACAAGCCAATATTAAAGCTTCTAATAACCGAGTAGAGTCATTCAAGTGAGTCAGTCAAAAATATTCCAGCACTATCTTTATATCTTACACAACAAACAACCACAAGGCGATAAGATCAGTTGCAATGACCAGACTGCATTATTCAACGGGGATGAAATGATTATGGTTCCCTTATTTGAATAGAAATAAATTGGGATCAGTGTAATACTTTACAAATACGAACAACTGGTGTCCTTGAATGGGTTGTGATAGATTGCATTGCTTCTGCCTGTGCCAGCTGGTATCTGTCATAGAGGATGACACACAGTGTCAACATCGTGCCAGGCGGAGATAAAAAGGTGAGAGACAATAGTCCAAAAGCTAACACTGACTCTCCCAAATGGCTAGCGCTGTAGTGGTTTATATGCAGAGGCACATAGCGCAAACACAGAGAACGTGCTGAGAAAGATAAATTTTTTTGCAGTGGCTTTGATTTGTTGATCTCTGAGGCCAAGGTCAGTGTTGCTAGCTACTACACACATTTAAGTGGCCATTTGCACCTTTTAGGATGAGATTAGATTTGTCTAAAGGGAGTTGTCATTCAGCTGTTTCTGCTGTGCTCTCACTAAGAAACAAATGCATCTCTAGTACTGGTTGTCTGTCTTAAAAACATGGCATATTAATAGCATTATTTTATTCATTGAGTTGCTTGAGCTCATAAGAAGAATTCCACTGGTGGACTACTCCCTCCGTTTCTTCTCTATTCGCCTACATGAGTGGTTCTCAAACTTTTTCTAACATGCCCCCCTTCAGAAGCCAAAAAAAGTTTACACACACACACCATTCCACAATTAGCAATCATTAACAATGATAGGGGGACCAAAATTAATAAACAAAATGATCCAAATTGAATTTTAGTGAAATAAAAGGTCCTCTATGCCCCCCCAGGGCCCGACACACAGTTTGAGATCCACTGGCCTACATGAGCACATACAAACATAACAACCCCACCTCTGCCTCCACAAATTGTCTACTATTACTACTACTATAAATTAGTTCATATGGGTCAGAACAAGGTCATGTGGACACCGAACAGAGATGAAAGCAGGTGTAAAAAGGAGATGGAGGTGTAGATGAGAGAAGAGAGGAGCTTCTCGGGGGTGACAGTACCCCCTGACGCACTCCTGATGAGCAAAGTGAGCAGGTCTGTCAGCCCGCTGGCGGCAATCAAGGAAGCCCCGCGAAGAGCTCAGCATGTTCCCAGCCTGTTCATTACAAGCACGGGGGCACAGCTACCGCAGCAAGAGGCGACCCAGCAGCACTGACGTGTAACCGCAGGCTTACCTTCGGCTCGCACGGTGAAGGGGGAATCTCCGGGTCTCTTGGCTGAGAACTGGCCCCCGAGAGAGGTCATTAGAAAGCATAAGCTGAAGAAGCCAATTCCCACCACAAAGATCCTGCAGGAGAAAGACAGAGACGAGGGGCGATTAAGTGACACAGGAGCACGACATGGTTAGAGCTCATCAGACACAAAGAAAAAAGGTGCATGGGACAGATGAGGACAAAAAAGTAGAAGAGTGAAACTATGAAACAAAGAACGTGTCAGGGGAGTTCACTTCGAGACAAGCTCTGAGAGGTGACATAACTCCAAGTGCTTTGTGGGGCTTTATGGAGTGAGGACATACTTTCCAAGGTTCATGTCGTACCAACGAACCCACAAAAAAGCATTGTGTACTCGCTTGACTGTGTCAGCTCAAATGAACCATCAACACGGATGGGCTTTCTGCATCACACTGTGCTCAGTGAGCTAACATCCAAAATAAAAGCATGAAATTACTGCCCAGTGGTTGCGTTTTGGATAGAGCAGTGAACGTTTTTCAAGTTCTGAAGCTTTGAGAAAAAAAAAAAATGCTTTGGTGCGGATTAGCTCAAAAACAGGCTCATCGGCACGCTCCACGAGTCGTGCTGAGAAAATGTTTGGAAACAATCCTTTTGTAGAGGAAGGGACAGCAGGACAGATTGTCACTCTTCCATTCTGCACACCACAGCCTGCTTTGTTGAATTTGTAAAAGGCAGGAAACTGTCAGGGAGGCTGCAGACACTCAGCTACAGCCTGAGTGAGCGATAGAGCCATATATCTATCCAATATGTGAGGTGAGGGTGAAAATCTGGGATTTGATGTTCAGGAAGCATGCACACAAGTATTGTAGCAATGATTCTGCAGTTAGTGAGTTCTATTCTCTCTGTACCATCCACTGACAGTATGAGTGAGCCAGTTGCTCATTGGCATGTTAAATCAGGCATAATGTGTAACACCATTGTGTTCACTCAGAAAGCTGTAAAACATCAGGGAACTGGCCTGGACACCATGATGACTTATTTCTTAATCCTAATGGGTCCTTGAGCTTGTGTACAACTCATCTGGTCATACTTGGGGAGTTTTAATTAGTTTATAGCCGCTTGACTTGCTTTCACTTGTCTCCAGCTGCTGGTGGTTAAACTTAAAGCTGAGTAAGCAAACCTTAATTATGGCACAGCGGGCATCGCGTTGTTCCAGTTAATGCAAGAACTTGCAAGTTTTTGCAGAAAACAGAAGCTGAGGAATAAGCACTACTGTATTCGCACACACGGACATGTTATGCAGGAAGAAATTCAACCAAAAGTCAACCTATATATTTTTTATATGACGCAGAATACAAAAAAATAACAGAAAAATGCCTTAAATTTGAAGCAATGTAATGTACACACGTCAGTGCGTATTGAAAAGGTGTCTTACCTGAACGGTTTGAAAGTGAGAAGACATCTCCTCACCATAATGAAAAGCTCGGCGCTGATCGCAATCATTTTCCACACACACAGAAGGCGCCGGGTCTCCTTAACATTGTGCAAGTCTGTATGACAACCAGATTTAAAACCATAACTTTCAACCAGTCTGAAGCTTGACTGAGCGTGCGATGGGGAAACGGGCAACTTCCCAGCTCCGACAGTCCGCGTTGTGCTCCAACTTCAGCGGGAATCCTGCAGCAGCGGGTCGGTGGTCCTCCTTTAGGTTCTGCAGAGGAATAAATAGCCTAGAACAAAAGTTAGGTGGCTGTCAGTTAATAAACTAGGATTAGATCCCTGTTAAAGGTCCTGGAAATATAGCGGCATCGAGCGCATGTAACACAGGACTGTTGAGTTCCTTGAATTCCTTGAAACTGACTGACTCTCTCCTCATTGTATTAGTGGCTTTTTCCCTGTGGCTCGTTTACTGACAGCGCCATCTAATGACTTAAACTGGAAAACAGCATTTATTTTGGGTTTATTTAAAGAAAAACAGAGCATGGATGAAGGGACAGACAATAAGATTTTTTAAAAATGAGTCTCAATCTAGTATAAGTAAATATATATTGACAAATGTAGGTGTTACTTGGTTGTGATAACGCTCAATGCTAAGAGATGCTTATATGCTATAAATCCTTCTCAGTGACTGAATATTCATTATGATATATTCTCTGGTCTGTCTGGGATTGCATAAATCTGATCCATTTCTGATTATTTCAGCAAAACTTTATAATATCAATCAATACCATCCATCATCGTCCTTTCAAATACATTGAGCACCATTTTCAAACCTAATGAGAAGGGTCCAGCTGCGGTGAATTTACAGCGTTTTATATGTCAAATCCACATGGAGGAAATGGATGGCTTGGTTTTTCCGTTTTTCAGTACAAAAAGAATAAAAGGCATTCTATGGTTGATGGGGTTTGGGCCCATGTTTGCAAACCCTCGTACGAGAACTTACAACAGCATGAACAATGAGATTTAAACAATGCAGTTTTGTTAGTTTTTCAATTTACTGAAAGTAAAGCCGCGCGGGCGCTGTTTTCTCCGCCTTCGCTGACATGAATCGCAGGGGAAACACCGACGTCCCTGGGCAACATCCTTCATTAGTTTCCTGGGGTTTTCTTCTGGAGCGCGAGGAACGATTGTTCTTGCCGCAGCAGCTACGTCATGGCTGCATAAGTCATGAATTGTCCTCAACAAACTCGGTAGAAATATAGACTTAGGTCCTACACTGTAAATGTAAGCATATAATTGCGACTAACGTTCTGCTAGGATGGCTGTAGCTTGGCTAAACGTTTAGTTTCTATAATACACTTTACAGGAGTACTTAGATCTTATTTTGAAAACTTCTGGGTGAGAAACACTTAACTAGCGGAATGTTATATTAAACCGCATGTTTGGACCAGTTAACAGCTTCAGCCAAGAAAGGCCTA
>NW_023339696.1:5836176-5856333 GCF_004916995.1 Morone saxatilis
CGAAGAAGAAGGGGGCGTTCCAGTCAGCGAAAACGGGAACCCCCACCAGCACGAGAACGCCCATTTGTGGCTGCAGTTGGATGATATTGAATATTGTAGGCTACATTCATCTCTGAGGTTTGAGGACACATTTCAGCACCTTGGACAGCTCCGACTGGGACTCTGCAGACTGACAGCGGCTCAGCAGCGACACCCAGCGGCCTGAACACAGAATACACTGACAGGAGTGCGAAACATATAAACTGAGTTGAACTCAAAGGCAACAATATACTATTTTTCTAGGAAAAATAACTGGATTTGAAAAGGTATTGTATAACGAGACAAAATACAAATAAATAAATGTAATGTAGGTAATCAGGTAGATTTCTTTCAAGATAGATGAAAATGGTTATTGTGTTGGTCATCGTCACCCATTTGAGAATTTTGCCACTGAGCAAATAAACATAACAAGTTTGATCAGTTTAACTTCATTTACATGGACACTTTAAGTGAACTTTAAGACACAATACAGCAACAGTTTAATGAAATGTAGCACAACCACAAAGGGACTTTTCATTGTTGTTGCTTGCCAGTGTCTTTATAAGAAATACAAATGAAAGAAGACAAAAAAAATCAATGGCTTGACCTCAGTATATCCAGCGCGCCATCTTAAAATCATCAAGGAAAGGGTGAACATCGACTGACAGAAAAAAAAAGGCATCCAGGGCCACATCCAGCATCCATCTAATGGACAGCAAGTGGCAGCATCCTCTGTTGCCATGGAAACTGTGTTCACTATGTCGGGCCTTGGCTCTCCCTGTTGCTGCTTTTGCCTCTTGGCCTGCAGCCCAGCGAGATAGGCTCAGCTGACATTACAAGCCGGGGCTGAGATTAAAAATGCACCAGTGGTCAGATCACATTCACTTACTGTCAAACGACAACATGACTGTGGTCTTCATCGGACTGACAGGCTGCACGGCTTCATTACAGCACTGAATGACAGGAAACCTCAGCAACAGTATCAGTTAAAGATTTTATTTCCGTGTGTGCCATATAAACTAATTGAAAGAGATATTCCAATCATTCGAAAGCAGCATTTTACTTTGGCTGCACAAATGAGCAAAGCACCCAAGCGTTCACTGGATCTGAGATAAGCTATCATACCCTTTCAATGATTCTAGTGCCACCTGTAGAGTTTAACCAAGTACAGCAACACCAGCAGCGCCCTGTCAGGATAGCTCTCAAACTTGATCTTTATTTCTCTTTCATGTCCATGTCTTTTTTCATTTCCGCTTTTCTTATTTTTCTTGCCTGCCTCCAATCATGAGTAGCCTAATTCTCCTTGTTTATCTTTTCAGTTATCATCTACAGCTTCTTGTTGACCTCTCCAGCACAGCATTAATCTACAATATTTATTATCATACTGACATATACTGCCTCACTGTTTTAGTCTCTCTCTCTCTCTCTCTCTCTCTCTCTCCCTCTCCATCTGTCTACTTGTCTCATGAGTATATCCTTCCACTGCAGTTTCTTTCTCCTTCCCACTGTTTGATTTGGACTCCCTCTGCTTTACGGAGCATTCACAGAAGCAAACGCCCAAGGACAAAGAACTCTTAAAAGTACTGCCTTGATACTAAACATCGTATTTGTATTCAACGGGGAAAATATACATCTAAGAAAAGCAGAAGTGGAAAACACATGTGTTACAAAAAATGTAACACATGAGCATTGTAGTTGCATTGTAGATCAAAGTAGAAATAACTCCCAGTCACACTGAATCTTGTGTTTTTAACTATTGTTTGTCTGCCAGGAATGTGTGAGAGAATCAGGGACTGAATCCTAAGCAGGGCAGTTCTCAGTACATCAGCCCACATAACTTTATTTCTTTGCTGAGCCTCACTCAGAGAAGCTCAAAGACAAATAATGTATTTAAGTATTTTGAAAAGTTCTTGTCTCCAGTGCCCTTCTCTGGGCTTGATTTTATAAGGAGTATGGTCTATGAACACCATAATGTTAGTAGTTTGTATAACATATTAGTTACCGTAAATGTCTAAGAGAGAGCAGAGTAACTGTTCTATTACTTTTAGCTAACTAACTAGCTATTTCTACCATTTATCTGTTTCTTTATCTAACTATTACACCACATCATTTCTTCTTTTTTTCAAAGTCACAGTCTTTACACGTACCCCCTGGCAACTGTATAGGTAGCGTATCCCTTGCAGTAAGAAGCTATCTTTATTTGTTTTAATTGCTTTTTTGTAGATTTTTACAGTACTTGTTAATTGCATAGATGAGTTCATCTAATGTTAGTGAAGTCACTCTAGAAAATATAATATAAATTTCTTCAAACATTCAAACACCTGAGGGCAAGGTGATTCAATTACATTGAAAAAGCTGCTAAACCTAAAACAATTGAACAAACTGACTCTATAGGGTGCTTAGGCACACCCTGCTTTGACTTTGTCTTTTATCCCTTTAAACAGCTGCAGAACCACATCATTCAACATGTTTCAGTGCCATTCTTTTAAAACTGCAATTAAGTGCCAGTTCCACACTGAGTCACACTGACTTTTTGGCACTGACTGACTCTAACCGTGGACACTTGAAAGACAAGATTTTATTTAAATTCTTCAGTCCCCTCTCTCCAGCATGCCGCATTCCCAGCTACACATGATGCATTATTTCTCACAGAGGAGTCCTCAGCACGTCTTTGCCTGCTCACTGATAGATCACCTGCTTTACATTGCCGTAAATGTTCATAACAGCCATTAACGTAACTGAGAGTGATGGCACGGCACTTGTGATGCTCTGATATTGGTGCAATAGTCTTAATGTTCATTTATACAGCTCCATCAAGTTCAGATCCATTAAAATCTAAATGGTTGTGCGTGTCATAGCAACAAAAAGATGTGTGACATTCCACAAACTCCAAGGTCCAACAGAGACATCTATGAATTTTTACGAGTCTTTCCCCTCTCTCTGCAGAGACTTTTGACACTAAAATATTAATGTAACAAAATATATACCAGCATACTTTGATAAATACTTAAAATGTACTCTTCAAACAACACAGTCATAGTCATAGTAGGTATACTTTTATACATCCTGTGTGAGTGACTGTACCTGCAGAGTAGGGCTGCACAATTCATTTAAATATGATCAAAATCGCAATATGGCCAAGTGCAATATGCAAATCGCAAGAGCTTTAATGTTTTAGGTCAAATGTGTGACAAACAGCATTATAATGAAGTACGGTAGTGCTGCAGAGGTGCCCTGGTGTACAAATCCAGATTTAATGAAACATGTTTGTTTGATACAGAACCCCAAAAATTTCACATTATCATGATTTTATTACTTTTTTGGGGGGTAAAAATTCAATTTATGATGCAAACATTATCATGTCTACATAATCGTGAATCGCAATTGCAATATCTGTCAAATGAATCGCAATGTGATGTTTTTTACCTCATCGAGCAGCCCTACTGCAGAGCAGCGTCTCACAAGTCACTTTCAGAGTTTTTCTTTGTCATCTTCACACCACACGGCGTGAAAAGAGGTGCATCTGTCGAAATGTGGGACTTCTAAATCCAGGTGTGAGCTCACTTTTTTTCAGAGGTTGGTGTATATAAACAGATCAAAGCTGAGTGAAAGGCAAACATTTCAGAAAAGCTGGATATATACTTCCAGTTCATGTTTCAGGCTGACTGCTGGCCAGGTATCACAGTCTTTCTAACATTATAGTTTCACCTATTACATTCAAAGAGAAATTCTGCACCTGTTACTATATTCATCTGACTGTATTAATAAGCTACATAGCAGTTAATGATTTTGAAGAATGAGCCGTTGAAAGTATTTAGAGGAGAAGTAAACAAGGTCTTACTTGAGGATATCCTTTGCACTGGCAGCAATCTCTGTGGAGGACAGTTTGTTGTGTCACCACGAGCAAGTGGCAAGTGATGAGAGAAGCTGGAGCCTTGTACCCAATTAGGATGGAGGGTTAGCCCTCGGGGTGTGCAGCATCTGTCCCAAAGTGTTAAGTGAGGAAGATGTCCAGAGAAAAATCTTCAAAGTCACTGCACAGTGGATGGGCCACAAACTCTTTAAACACTGTTTTCCTGCCATCACATAGTGTTTAATCTCAAAGTTGAGGAAATATCAAAAGAAGATAAAAGCCGCTGTGCTGCAAACAGTGTCTTATGATATATACCATAGTGGGAAGGCAAAACACACACACAAAAGAAAAACACCAACCAATATGTTCAAGTTTGCAAGATGTGTAAAGTTAAAACAGCCTTGCCCATGTAGTGCATTCATACACCTTAGCTTTTACCCCATAATTATAGCAACATACAGTATACAGTATGTAAACATAAAGTCAAATATCAGTTACATAACCGGTTAACATGTGATTGTCATTTGGAAACCCAAGCAAAGTGTAACCTAGTTGACAGTCTACAAATTCAGCCACATATCTACCTATAGATATAGAGGTTGATCATCACTTGCATAATCTCTATAAAGACAAATTCTTCTAAAGTATTGAGAGTTGCTAATTAAACTTGCCTTGTATACCATCAAGTAAAGAGAAGAACAGTTGCATTCATTCAGGTGTCAGTCATATGACAAATACCTTAGACCTTCCTCAGGACAATGATCTTTTAGTGTTACAGTGCAGCTCACAGTTGACTGGAAGCCGACTCTAACAAATAAAATAAAATGAATAGCACTTATAAAAATATAAGGTTGTAAAACTGCCCCTGCGCTTGTCCAGCCTTCCTGCTGTGCCACACAGTGGATATACAAATCAGTTTCATTCATGTTGCAGACAAGAGCTGGCAGACTGCTCAGCAGTTCTTTTGCACAGATTTCATCCTGACACATCAAAGACACAAAAACTTCTCCTGGATGTTCAGAGCTGATCACTCTTCTCCCTCCACTACAGAATTAGTTTTCTGCTCCTCTTGTCTGTCTTCCACCCGAGAGAAAACGAATTGACAAAAACCAAACACTAACAGAACTGAGCAGCACTGCTTTTCAACCCTTGCACATATCTGAAAATATAATCTGGTAACCTTTGTGTTTGTTTTGGTTTCACGTTCCTCGGTCGCAGTCTGTCTTTCTCGTGACTCCATTCTTCACCTGTGCACATATGTGACTCACTAATCAGCCCTGACCTGCTGCCTGATTTCCCAGCTGCTCCACATCTCTAATAACTGTCTGGCTGACTGACTGGGTGTTGTTTGCCAGTGTGTGTCAAGGCTTCACCTGTGCCTGACTCAACCTGTTGGGAGTTAATCTGCCTACTCTTGCCAGTTTTCTTTAACCGAAAGTATATGCAGAGTGCAGAGTGCATTGTGATCGGAATCAGATCAGTCAAGCATTACCCCATTTACACCTGGCATTAAAATACATATAATATATATAACATATATCACAATATGTTATCTGATTATGTGATGCATATGAATCCATTATCTATAACTGTTTTTCCTTCAGGCAGGCTGGGGGCCGAGGTCAATTTCAGCTGACACTGGGTGAGAGGGGGGAATGCCATAAATAAAAAATAATAAATAAATGCATGGATAACATACTGGGACTGGAATGTGATTGGATGTGACTGGATCAGCCAGAGCACATTTGGAGAACATGTTCAAAGGTCACTTAATAAGCCCTGCAAAAGCTACCGGTAGTAGCAAAAATGAATAATTACATGTTAAAATCTGAATGTATCCAGATACAAATCACATGTTAATAACAGGTGAAAATGGTGCCTTAGCTCTATAGATATAAACTTGATTTAAAATGTAATAACGCACTTATCTTGTTGTGACTTGTAACTTCCTCTCTTGCAGGATTACTGTGGTATTTGGAGATGTCTGGGCAGATATCTTTCTTATTGTATTAGCCTCCATTTTCTAGATAACACAAGCAAATTACTCGCTTTTATCTTCTTAATCACATCCATCTTCTCCTCACAGTACAGCTCCTCTACACTGCTTATTGTGCAACTGGAGAACATGTCTGTGGTTTTAAAATGTAGAGGGTGAAAGTCAAGTACAATCAATATATCTTAATGCAACTGTTGCTGCGATTTATAGAGAGTCCTTAAAATGTTTCACATCAATTATTTACAGGAAAATTGATTTAGCAAGTTAGCAAGACAACACAATAATTTGTAGTGTAGAAACAGGACTTTGGAAACCAGCCTATTATTCTTGTATTTTTATTCATTTAATTATAGCCTACACTGTTTCTTCTTTTGGTGTTACAGTCACATTCCAGGCCAAGCTGTGACAGCTCAACAAAACTCAGCTAAAACTCTTACAATTGTATCATTCCTCTCTGAAGAAAACCCCCAGCAAAACTTATTCGTGAACAAATAACAGACAATCCCTGGATAACAGAGAAGATTGACTGTTTTAAAGATTCAATCTAAAACTCAAATGCCATCTTGCTTCTTTGCCAAAACTGCTGTTAAGTCAGCATAACCCTCAGTTTTCCCAACAAGTGGAGTAATTTCTCCTTCCAGAGATAAGTGGTTTGAGTGAGTCAGAGTGACAAGTACAAACCTATTTAAAATGACACTTTAAACCAACAAACTGGCTGTTTTCAATTTGACTAAGAGAAACGTTTTTTACACTAAAGTATCAGAATAAACCATCACAAACTATGATGTCTGTCATTTGTTCCTTTAGTGAGGACAGCGATTTAAGCTCAAACCACATTAGATGTAATCTGTAATCGACAGAGAGTAAATCTATCTAAAAGATTCAGAGAGGCTCTAATTAGAACTAATTAAAAAGAAGCATTTCAGCTTAAGGGGCAAACATGAATTGTTGTCAAATATGAATGATTATCCTGAACCTGTTACAGTCAACACATCTTAAACAGTAACACCACCCCATTCTCAAGAAAATATGAGGCTCTTATTTGCCAGACTTCCAGTTTGGCATTTTTATTTGAAACCGCTGAACTCGTATTCTCAGTTCCTCATTTCCTGGACTTACCAAAGGTGGGCACAGACGCAGCTCATTGTCAGGGGCAAGGGTCAAATTTAGATGGAAAAAACAACACCGACCTGGAAAACCTTTAAAAATATTCATGTAGGCTCGGGGGTTTAAAATACAGAGGCACAGAATCATTAAGACTACTGGGTTAACAGATGGCTCCTTGAAGTAAAGGGGAACAAAACTTGTGAAATCCAAGTTACTAATTAAGTATTAAACATATCTGATTAGTAATTGTTTGATAATAGACTGTATATATGCCTAAAACTATTGTTATATGACTTTTTATAGTAAAAAATAATAGTCAAATACAATAACTAATATTTTTGTGAGCCAGAATTAAGTGTAAGCTCAAAAAAATATACATAAACATATGTATAAAGCAGGAAAGTAGAGACAATTTGCAAAAAAAAACCAGTCTGTATGAATTGGACTGTTGGAAAAAATAATCCTTCAGTTATTTTCTCTTCATGGGGGCATGAAGGCAGGAAACCAAACAATCCGCTCTTCCTCGTGTTTCTCAACAGCCATTCCTTCTAGGGCATGTCTGCTCATGCTCGAGTGAAAACCTGAACCTCACGATCTGGAGTTTCTTTTTTTCAAATGCAGAGGTGGTGCTCGCTGAGTGTTCTTCCACACAACACATCCTCTGGAGCTCCAACACACTAAATGAAGCGGACCCTTCTGTTTGGGTCGGCATCATAGAAAGCTACAGTGGATGAAAGACATTTATGAGAACGCCATGGTGAGTACAGACAGCTTGTTTTACCTCATGTAGTAGCTCACCAGGTTTTGCTTTCATCTGACTCATCTAATGAGATAAATATTGATTTTAATACAGATCAAAGTGATGAGTTTCTACTCTGGTGTGAGGGCACGGCATGTTTATGGCTGGGTTTCCATCATCTGGTTCACTTTGGCAGTCAGGATCGCTGGTGAGGCTTTGTTTTGTGCATGAAAAGACATGTTTATCAGAGCATTTATTGTAAGTTAGTGTTAAAGGTTGCAGCTTGTGCACGGCGTTGGTGCATATTATTGTATTATGGCTGTACACTTTTTTTATGATGTAAGAAAAAAAGACATGTTGTAGCTCTTAAAGGTGTGTACTGAAAACAAGAATGGTTGTGTTCCTCTTTTGGATCCTTACTTTTGTTTGTAAAACTGAAACATTACAGAAAAAAGAACATAAATCATATATAACGATGTAAATTCAAATTCCTACCAAACCGCACTGTGTAAAAAACCCAGCTCCCCCAACAGCTACATGTGACAAAGTCAGTCAGTGACCAGCTAGCTACTGCTGTGACTACTAGTTAACAGAGCACGTGTTAAGAATAGAAAGGTTTCATGAGATTGTGTGACAATGTGATTTGAAAAATGTTTTAAAATTATTTACACATATTACTTACAAATAGTCTCCAAGGCAGAAGTGTATCAGAAATATGTTCAGCAGCAACATGTATCCAGCACTGTCCATCCTGCTTGTTTTAACTTATTAAGCTTATCTAACTAATAACATATTACTTTGTATTAACATAATTACTAACATATCTTTAAAGGCAGCAATCAGCTACAAAACTTTAATCTAGCTAAGCAAAACTCAAAGCTAGCATGGTTCTGCCTGCCGATTGTGCAACACATAATGCCACTTATTGTTGCTTTTACAGTCAAACACACAAGGTACCATGTGTCAAGTTGTGAGTTTGTTGTGTGCAGGTAGGTGGATTTTGTGGCATTTGGACAGAGCCAGGCTAGTTGCTTCCCCGTTTCCAGTTTATGTGTTAAGCTAAGCTAACTGGCTGCATATCATACAGACGTGAGAGTGGTATAAGATATCTTATTATCTAACTTTTGGCAATAAAGTAAATAAGAGTATTTCCAAAAATGTCTTACTATTCCTTTGAGATAATCCTAAAACTATTTTACCCAACTAAGGTGGCCCCAAATCTAAATCACGTGTAACTCAGAAACTGAATACCTACAGATTATTACTCACAGAATGATTATAACAAATAATATAAATTATGATATTTGTTTCATTCATACCACCATGTTATGTTATTTAACCTTGTCATCCCTCTCTCTGATAATTCAGTCAGTGAAGATGTGCCCCTGCAGACCGTTTCCGAGGTGGCGGCACGGTGCGGAGAAAATGTGACACTGCCGTGTGGGGTCACTATGCCAAGCCAGTCAGATATTAAATTATTTTCCTGGGTGGGTGGAAATAAATCATGTAAATATGAGGACAGTCAGCCTGACCCTGAGGTTCTGTGTGAAAGGACGGCAGAGACTCCCAACCACAGACTCGATATGACTCTCCTCAATGTGATGCCAGTCGACCAGGGAGAGTACTTATGCAAACTACGCTCCAAAGTGGGTGTAGGTTTTGCCAGGACTTTGGTTACAGTACAAGGTGAGTTGACTTTTAATATTTCATATTTTCTTTTTATTTATTGGTCTATCTTTATCTTTTGTTATCTTTCTAAAAGTCCTTGATCTTTACAGACTGCTTTGGAAATTCTAACTCCTACATCAAAAATACTGCTGCTACGTGTCAGTTCAGGGGAGTTTACCCCAGTGGCACCGTCCACTGGTTCCAGGGGGACGTTAACCTAACGGACTCTGCCAGCACACAGAAAGAGGAGGACCAGCATGGACGGTACGATGTTGTGAGTACAATAGATGTCCCGAAAGGAAAGATGAGCGAGCCCTACAGATGCTCACTGTGGATACCTTCTATCGGGAAGAATCTGCACACTCAAGAGCTACCTATGGTTAAGGCACTGGAGTCATCAGGAAGCATGGTGAGAGTGCAGTGGATCTGTATAATGGTGGAAATCATGATGGTGAAATTTATGAAATAAAGGAAACCAACGGGTAGATGATTTTGTTAGACAGCATTTGGAGAAGTTCAAATATGAAAATAATAAAAACAGAAATGAAAATGAGCCAATGATTGAAGCAGGGAATTATTGAGGATTAGGTGTACTAGACTTTATGTTGTATCCAACACAGGCACAGATCTTTGAAAACACAACAGCATTTATTGTATTGCAGTCTAAGAGGGTGTGTGCTTGAGAGGGAGAGCATGTTTTAATTCAGAATGTCAGTCACTGATATTATTCAATGATATTATTCAATGAGTGTAAACTTTGAGAGGAGAGAGGACTTTCACTGATTAAACGATGTACAGTTTACCTATTTCATATTTCATATTCAATCTTGTTTCATTTGTGGTATTAAACCTTCACTTCATCCTGGTGGCCAGAGGGAGGCAGTCTTCACATACAAGAATCCTAACTGATTTACTGCTGTTACTCAACTCTTGCATTGTGTAAATGTAGAGGAGAGCTCTATTCAGTACTCTAAATTTATCCCAAATACATGATCACCGAAGGAGAGGAAATGTGCCCACTTTAGTACTTAAGCAACAAAAGAAAAAAAGGATTTAATATCCTTTATGCAGACATGATTTATGTGAATGGCTTATCAGTTAACTGAAGGGCAACATGCAAATCTTAAATCTACAATACAGGGATCAAATAAACAGATTAGGGACACATGATTGTTTACCTTTTTCCAAAATGTTTTTGAAATACAGCTACTGATGATGATCTACACAAAATGTTGTATATATTGTATATTGATGTTTGGTTTTTAAAATCTGCTTTGTAGTTATTCTCAATAAAAGTGTAAAATATAACACATTTCATACATGTATGCTTTGTGAGAATATGTCATATAAAGCCCTCCTACAAAAGGAACCAGTGAACACTGTTAATATCATCTTCTGACCCGATGTGTTGGCTCATGTATGGTGAGACTGTGTGTCTGTGGAAAGTTTATTTTGTTATACAAGATCAGATCAGTATACTCCTCACTGTACGTCACTGCAAAAGTTCACAGATGTTCAGGCATGCAGTCCTCCAGGCAAACTACAGCAAGTGTTGCCACAGTGTGTAAGAATTACAGACAAGGCGGGGCACCTGGATACCTCACCTGGTATGTACAAAGGCCCGGTCCAATAAAGGTGACCACAGCTGACAAAACTGCTGAATGTGCTTTGTAATTTCTCTGCTCGGTGGTGCAAGTCTTAAATTGCGGCCAGGTTATGCTCAAGTGGATGGTGAGTAAACAGTAACGGATGGTCTGTTGTGTTTTCTTTGCCACTTTATTGGTATGCATTTCATCAGATATTACCATTTGGAAGATCTGATAAAGTTGACAACATTCAGTGGATAGTTTACATTTAACTGCAAGAGATGAACCATTGAGATAAGATTGCGGTAAATGTAAATACCCTAAGCCTAGCAAGCAAGGGCATGTGCAGGTATTGTGTTGCACAATTATGTTTTCATGTGTGGTTTTCATAACAGCAGAGGTGGTTACACAAATAGGAACAAAGCCATTAAAAGAAACCTAAAATCAAGGCTCAGACTGAAGAAAGTAAAAACCAACGCATGCAACACAGGTAACTGCATTCAATTCAATGTGTGGATGTATGTTGTATGCAACCTGCTGCGCCACAGAGTCAGAAAAACAATAGATTCCCAGCCCCAGGACCTTTGACTTGGTAAACCAAGCTACTGGAGCAGGAGAGGCAGTTAAGAGGCAAGAGAACATGACCTGAGGAGACCCCGCTGAGAGCAGATACACACTACAGATTAGTTACTAAGGACAGAACACAGAGACTGGATTTATTTGCTCTAGTAGAGCGACACCACAGATTGATTAGGGCTCTTTGGAGATCAAGAGACAGGCAAGCAGGCAATAGATCTTTTCAATAAATGTGTTGAGTGTTTAAGTGCAGTGTGTGTTTGTGTCTGTGTGTGTGTGCATGTAACGTGTTTACACTCACTGTTAGAAAACAAAATATATAACCTTTAGTCATTTAGGCCTAATATGTCAATGGCACACTCATATAATGGTACATACTATATGACCCTACATGTAGAAATGCACAGAGTGTTTATCATTATGAATCCTTAAAGGAATAGTTTGACATTTAGGGAAATATGATTCACTTTCTTGCCCAGAGTTAGATGAGAGTTTGATACCACTCTCATGCCTGTACAGTCATTATGTAGCTACCACCAGGAGCTGGTTAGCGTAGCTTAGTAAACCATGCTACTGCTGGCTTAGTGTAGCACGTTGGGCTTTTCAATTGTCGTCACCCAGCTGATATCAGTGATACACAGCGTACAGCACTATTTCTACACTGGAGGCCGCACTTGGCATCGAGAACGGGCCACAGCCTGGCATATCGACAGTTTGACGTGGCTGGTTAGTCGCCGTGTCCCTTTGTGATCGGGTTTTCATCATGGCTGCAGATTTTGACGTAATGTTTTGTTACCTTAGAATGAGCTGTTTTCATCTACAGAGGCCGTTGGACTGATCCCAGTCTGTATGCTTTGCTAAGATAACTAGATGCTGGCTGTAGCTTTGTCTATTGTTGTGATTGTTATTATTCTTCTCATCTATCTCTCAGCCAATCTTTATCTTTCATAACAGCCGTGAACAAAACGTTTTGCGTAGAAAATAGGGGCTGTTTTATTTTAACGGGAACAGTCAAGTTATTTATCAAAAATTCTAATCAGTGACATTTATGTGCAAATAACTGTTTGTCTATTTCAAGTAGAGGATATTAACCTACCTGATGCTTCTCCTGATGTCATGTCATAAATAATGAAATAATCTGTTAATTACAAGAGCCAATTGTAGGTGTATGTTTGCAAAACACTATCATCTACAAACCGATCATATCATATATTGCTATTACATATTTTAATACCGGTATTACAGAAAAATATTACATTTGCCCTGACTTTAAAACATTAGTCATCCCCAAGATGTTTCCAGGCTATGCTGTCCCTCAACGTTCAGGTCTGAATTGATTGTTCTCCTATCTAGATAAAACACTGTTGCCATGGTGAACTGAAGCTGTTGAAGCCTTGCATAAAGACAATTTATTGGCTTTTCTCTAATTTACTGTTTTTCTTCTTTTGGTGCAGAAAATGGTTCTTCTGAAAGAGGAGCATTTAGATATGTTAGGCTTTCAAAGGCACTCTACAAAGAACAATCCCATTCTTCATCAAACAAAGGTCAGTCTCATCCGGGATCAATTACATTTGCTTTTAGTTGAAGTCGTGTGTTGGAGTTCAATGGGCAGTTCCTGGAAATATAGTTGGATTGTAGTTTCATACGGAGCACTTGATGTATCTTGGGAAGAATCAATCAGAAAAGCAATTCTGTCAACTATTTACCCAATTATTAAAATGCTTTTGACACCAGTGTGTTAACTCTAACTCAAACTACATTCTAAGGTAACAAAAATACAATGATTCTTATTTTCAGGTGATTATAAACTTATCAAAACATCATCTCCTAAACATTACACACCAGACCTCTAAGGGTAGACATATTTCATCTTTCTGTTAACTTTTACTCTCTGCAGAGGAAACAGCGTGCAGTTGAACAATTCAAACTTTGTCAGACACTGTATAAGAACATGCACACACACACACACACACACACACACACACAAACACACACAATTACCTGCCGAGAGCTGTTGGATAGGCGGTGGACTTCACCCAGGCCAGTTTTCTTTTCAACGTGACAGTTCAGCCATGTGAAACACTTCATGTTTATAAGCAAAGCTCGACAGGCACAATGACGCAAATCAATTATTTCATGTAATTATTTCATGTAGCAGATCCTTTCCTGCTAATGAGGAGAAAAAAAGTAGAAGAAATAACAGAAAATGAAAGTTTTAAAGAGTAAAAAACATATATTTTGCTTGCACAGTGAAAACTGTGAGAGGACCCATGAACCTCTCCGACCCTCAGAAGCTGCTTTTTGTCGTTGGCTACATCTGTTCTTATGTACAACAAATGATTAACAATCAGTTTAATAATTCCCACATCGTCCTGTTAGCCAGATATTCTTTCAACTTTATATTTATATGCACAAGACAGGCAGCTCAGGGGCACACGTGTCCGGCTGCTAAAGTGGCGAGATGTGATGATGTGAATGAACCCATCCCTGAGTTCACAGCTCCTCTTTACCCCTATTCTCACGTGAGTGGAACGTGGATTCTCAGAATAACACACTTCTCTACATCCTTCAGTAGAGCTGTTACCTATCCCTTCATTAGCTCTCTTTCATGTATACAGCGCACAGCTTATATACGTGTTCTAGGAAAACTGGGTCTTCTTAAGTGACTTCTTACATGACTTAAGAGAGTCACTGTACACAAACATAATTTTTTTTCTTGACATGCAAACACTAACCACTGACAGACAAATTAAGTCATGCAACATGAAGTAGAGAGAGACATTAGGGCCAGAGACATGACCGTATACTTATATGTTAAAGTGCAGCATCTTCCCTGCAGCAGTCTGCCTTAGTTTATCAGCTGTGGGCAATGTTTTCCTTATTTCTTAAATGTAAATTTTCAAAACCTACTCTTGCCATTTGCAATAAAAACAGAAATGGTTGAAAATCTGTTAATGCTAATATTAACAAAATAAACAGTTCCGATTGCCTTGGCAATAAAGTGCCACCACAGATGTATTATAATAACTAGGTACCGGATGCCAAAGATGGCACCAATTCACTCGCCTGGCGCATATACCAAAAAAGTTTTCCTGGGTATGCAGCCCACCAAATGTGTGCAGTAGTGTTTCTCCCACTGAGCCCGCCTATGAGTTCATGAGTTTCACGGATCAAAAACTCATAACAGAAGAAGTCAAAACAGTTCATAATTTGAGGTATGTTCTGTTCTTTTCATAAAAGAGTTCATCAAGTTTCAGGTAAGATATGTCAATTATTTATATTATTACATCACCTCTTTCACTCTGTCTGTTGTGAAAAGGGTTTATGTTTCTGTAATGTTTGACATTAATCTAATTTAATGTTATCACCATAACAGCTACAATTTTATGAATCACAGTGACAATTTAGATGTGTAAGTGGGAAGATGAAAGGTGACCAGTAATCAGGAAATGTTTTAAATTGACAGCAAAAGTGGAGCCCCGCCATAGGAGCGCCATTAAACATTTAACAGTTATATAACCTTCCAATTATTTTATGTAACTGTGGTTTTCCAGGTTCCTCCTCTTCACTCTGATCCCCTAGTATTCATCCATCTCTGGCTACCACCACATACAGTACATACATCCATGACTACACTGACAGCAATGTGGAAGATCTTGCAATATTATAATAAAGTAATAAAGAAAGCAACATCTAATAGATAAATAACTGTATTAAATAAAATTAGAAGGCCCTTTTTAATAATGTTTACTGTCTATGATTTATGCAGTGATGATAGAGAACAATAATCCGTCCATTTATTTAACTTCCTTGGGCAATACTGTGTTATTACAGCACTTCTATTCACCCTCTGTCTGACTCTGTTTGAGCTCCTGCGCCACCTCCCGATTAGTCAGCTCCCACAAGCCTGAGCAGGCACCGCCCAAATGTAGCTATAGCAATACCTTCAGGGAATTTATATCAAGTGGATTTTTCATACAGCAGCAACACACATACGAATAACAACAAAGCTAACGCTAGCTCAGATATTAGGAGTAGATTTCTATGTTGGTTTTTGCAGCCAACAACATAGAAATTGACCTGGTTTGCTCGTACCTTCCACGTGTTAGTGTTCCCGGAGTCGTGTAAGTCAGAAAACAACAATGGCGGCCAGCGAGGTAGATTCACCTGGTTTCAGTGGGTGGGACTGGACTGCCAACTGGTCTTTCTCTGATATCATAAATGTATAATTAGATAGAAGAAAATCCAAATAATGCAGGCCAGGCAGTGGAGGAGCAGCGTTTTCTGTCGTAGACAGTAACTAAATGGGGGTGGACTTTTTTTTTGGGCATTGTTCAGACTTTTTACATGCACCGAGATAACCCACAAATGCATAATATGGCCTCTTTAACTATGGCTGCAGTATAGGTTTTCAAATCAATTAAGATTCTGTCAATTGTTCCATTTTGATATATTTTTATTATATTTTAACATGTTTCATTACATAATGGGGATTGTATTGTAACTGCCCAGTATCTCTGTTTATATAGTATATGTATGTAGTACATGTGCAAATGTTGATATAATGCTGTATTTTCGGTCCGTGTCCAAGGAAGTGTAGCTGTTGCCAAGGTGCTGAGGATACATATCAACTTATTTTTCTATGAAAATCATTTAAATGTTTATTTCATCTCAAGGTCTACTGAGGTGAAACTTATTTAGTGGAGAAAGGGATACAGAAGAAAAGGGTAGAATAATATATTCATAAACATGCAGAGATCAAACCATTGTGTGGTACTCAAGCTCAAAGTTTAATCAAACAGCGGCATGAACTCTGTATTTCAGTGCAGTGACTGGTGCATTAGAGAAAAGATTGACAGAAAGAGGTTTCCATAAATATCCGTTTAAAAAAAACACATACTTTAAGATCCAGTACATCATGTCTCTGTCTGTTTTTTGAGTAACATTGTTAAGTATATATAAGACCTACATGTGCTTATTTCAGCTCTCAACATTTACTTTCTGTTTGCTACACTGAGAGGTAAATCAACTCAATGCCCATAGTCATAGTTAAAGGCGAGTGCGTAGGCCACAGCTGGGCTGTGTCCAGATGTTCACAACCAAATGCCATCTACTGATAATGCAAGTTTATACATTTGCCCCCTATACACAGCTGCAGTCAGTTGCAGAGTAGTAGCAATGAGAGGAAAATTAAGACTGTAAAACAATGCATAGAATTAAATCATCACAAAACTGCTGCTTCACCTTGAGTAACACCATCAGATAAAAGCCAGGTGTGCTGGTTCCACTGGAGTCCCATTGGTAGACATGGCTGGTCACATTACTATCCATTATCTCGCTGCATTACACAGTCAAACAAAGCCTCGGGTCATGTGCCTTGGAACCCAAACACTGAAACCAACCACTACGCCCTCTCAATGAGGTTCATGACACTTAAGAGTTTTCACACTTCCGCCTCAGGGACAGTGGGCAGTGTGTGTGTGTGTGTGTGTGTGTGTGTGTGTGTGCGTGTAAAGCTAGAGATGGAGTGTATCCCTTTGTGCTGACAGTCTACAGCTGGCAGCCCACTAACATTAGGATCTACAAAGAGTAGTGTAAAACACATAAATGAACCAACAACTTGTGAAATAATTGAAGAAATGAATAACTTGTTATCATGAAATATAGCTTCATCAATTATTTCTATATGATTTTCATTGGATATCATTTTTATTTCATTATAAACATATTTTTATTTCAAAATGCCCTTTTTAACAATCACTGTTTAGTTTGTCCATTCTAGGCTACTGTAGAAACATTGTGGTTCAACATGGCGGACCCCATGGAAAACAACCCGGCATGTGCGTAGATAAAAATGGTAACGAAAACACAACAATTCTTATTTTCAGGTGATTATACAAGAATGAAAACATACCTATAAATATTATATTCCATTTCTGCCAAAAGATCCTCCTAAATTTTACACCCACCCCAATACCACAGGTATTCTGAATCAGCCAATTACAGGCTACTACTGCAGATACCTGACCTCCTACACCACACCTGGCTCGTTTGCAAGCTAGGTAGCTAGCATGTGCGGCCCTATTAAAGCTACATTTTAAAAATACAGTAGTTGTTTGATGTTGTTGTTGCTCTAGCTAGCGGGCTCTAAACTGTTAAATCTGGTAGCGTGGTTGCTAATGAAGTAGGGTGAGTGTGATGGACTGAAGATAGGAGGGGTGACCACCACGGTCATGAAGAGTTAAATTATAAAATAAAAAGTAGCATTAAGTAATTTTGAAATAAACATATTACTGTCTCGGGTGTTAGCATATTTTCTAGCTAAAGGAACTAAATACATAAATAAATAGCACCAGTGTATTTTTGCATTGTTTACATTATATCAATATTAATGTATAATATCTATGTGTATACATGTATATCTGTTCAGTCATCATATTATATATACATATTATTATTATATTATTATAAATATTATTAATATTATCATTATATACTATATACACTATCAACAGTGACAGTATTACCTGTAGTTTTATGGTAGCTGAAGAACTGTATACAGCTCTGCCTCTGTAAAGTAAAAAATGTGATTCAGTGAGGTAAAGCGGGTCGTCCAGTAATCAGAAGTTTTGATCCCCTGCTCTCCTGCTGCGTGACAAAGTCTCCTTGAGAAAGATACTGAATCCCAAATTGCTCCTGATGTTGTGCATCAGTGTATGAATGTGAATGAGGGAGTTAGTTGCTGTTTGTGATGGGGTGAGTGTGGCATGTAGTGCACAGCACATTTAGTTATATTTGATTATTATCTCCACCAAAAACCACATTATTTTGTCTGAGCTTCCCTCTTTTCTCCAAATGCATTCATAAATGTGAGCTTCACAAAATAAAATACATATATAGAAAGCCAAAAAAGTAAATACAAAAGCACCACGTACAAAAACATCATTCAGAGAGACAATCGTTCATGCAATGATATAACAATAACTGTGTGATATTTAAAGAAAAAAGCATCAGATCAGATAGTACCAAAGGCTGAATAAGGCACATTCACAGCTGTAGAGTTAACTGGTATCTTTACAACCTGGGAGGATTCATGCTTGTCGTTGATAAGCGTAAAAATGGACATATAATCCCTGAAGACGCCCAAGTGTCATCAAATCTTTTAGTAATGTGTTGTTTTTGACAATTGCACAAAAATACACCTGTGTGTTTTTGACATATTCAAAACTATTTGAATGTTTATTAATGTTTGTCAGATCAGCAACCATATCCTCAAAGTCTTAAAAACTAGACAAACAGAATCTATGTTTACAGATTTCTACTTGTGTGTCTCAGGTTCCAGGAGAATCATGTTAAGTATAATGAGTATGTAAGTATGTATGTTAAGTGGCTTGATGCAACATTCACAAGTTTTATGTCCTCAATGCCAAGACAATATATTTATTTATGTGGAAGATTATTTTTAAACGTCCATTCCAATAGATTAGTGCATTTACATAAAGTTGGGGTGCAATAAGAGACAAAATAAAAGAAGAATGATCTAAATCAATACAGCAAAGACCAAATATTCTGACTTGCTGTCCACTTTAACCAGTTTTTTTTTTTTAGCTTTATCAACAGGCATCATCAGTAGTTGTTAAATGTCTAACAATGAATCCAACAGAAAAATAAACAAAAACAAAATATAGGTTAAATTAAATTCACTTAAAGGAGGTTTAATCAATGTATAACACAAGTAATTCAGAGAAGCTCTTCTCTTTTCTAGTTTTCTTAAGGATTTAAAGAAGAAAAAAGAAGAAGTCAGCTTTGGGTGTTTCTCTATGCAGAATGATAAACGTGTACGTCATATGTGCAAGATTTTGGGACATCACAGCTCATTTGTTAGTCAATCGTGTTTGAATATGCAACTTACGCAAGTGTGACGAGGAAACTCGATGCTTCCAATGCAAATACAATGAGAATGGACCTTTCAGTGAAGTACAACCCGTGTTGTGTCCAGCACAAATTAAATGGAAAGAAACTTGCATATTCATTGATTCAGATCATACAGATCTGTTGTTTATCAGTTTTTTAGTGTTGAAGTACCATGGATGATGAGTTGATAATAAATGCATATGTTGGTAGCTAGATGGCAGCTCAGGTGTACAAGGAAGTGTTTGGTTGCAACACAAATTCAAGGTGAAGAAATGAAGATCTGGTGGCACTACTTATACTGACATCACAGTTTCATTCATCATTCTTTCTTCAGAGCTAAAATGCCTGAATATAAAGAGACTTAAGACTCTCTAAACTACTTGTGTTATATCTTAATTAAACCCCCTTTAAGTTGACTTTTATTTTAGAAGTTTTTTTGTTTTGGTTATTGGATTGTTTTTCCTTTAATCTCTCTTTTCTGTTATATATATGCTTATTATATATGCTGCTTGGATGGATTTATTGTTGATTTATCGGTATGCTTAGGGGGAGGCAGCAGCTCAGTGTGTAGGGACCACAGACCACAAAATATGGAGTGTGAACTGGTAGCTGGAGAGGTGCCAGTTTCACCTCCTGTGCACTGCCGAGGTGCCCTTGAGCAAGGCAACCTAACCCCGAAACCTGCTCATGAGGCGCTGGT
>NW_023339696.1:5856433-5864653 GCF_004916995.1 Morone saxatilis
ATCTATCTATCTATCTATCAAGCTGGTATAAATCAATACTATTTGTTTCTTTAGTTCTGCAATAGTACAATAGTATAGTATACAACAATGGAAAGTCTTGTTGTTCAAAGAATATATTCATAAAAACCCAGTATCAATATAGCATCCTATGTGAATATTGTTGTTTGGATTCATATATTCATATTATTTTTGTATTTTTTTTAAATGATAAAATAAGAAAGAAATGTGAGTATTGGCAGTGCCTTCCTCCATTTCAGTCACACTGATGCAAAGTTAATCAAGGTTGCTGAATGCCTGAAGTGATCTACAGTGCTTGAAGTATGAGTTCACACTGAAGAGCGTCTTGAGAGGCACAACACAAACCCAGGGCCTTCAAAACAATAGATGAGAGAATATGTTTATCTTGCACAGGGCAGAATGTGCTTTGAGATGTAAAACAGACAAGACATCTATGTAGTAATTCTCAGTAGGTCCCAATGGGAATTATTACTCAACATTCCCCTAAGGTAGCATGTTGCATAAATTGTCAGTGGAGGACTCTGGTGAGTGGGTCACTGAGATCATTTCAAATTTGTTACACGCTGCATTACCCAGACTTCACAGGAGGTTCGGGATAAGAGATGGACTAAATGTCTGACTAAATAAGTTCAGTGTTTCCTCTATGTTGATTTTGGAGCGGCGGCCCGCCGCTGTTAAATTTCTGGGTTGTTCGGACAGGCCTGCCCCCACTGCTAAAAAAATCCTAGAGGAAACACTGAAGTTGGATTCAAAAAAGTACCATCACTTGTCTCCATGGTAATGTTTTGCAGTTAGTGGCCGCTATTTTTCTATTCTACAAAAAGTATATATATTCTCAATCATCTCCTTAGACTGTAAAGCTGTCAGTGTAACTACTTCCATGTGACCACAATAGATTTGTACAACAAAATGTTTGTGACGACTGACCTCTGTTGGTCTGCAGCGTGATGCGCCAGTTTAGACCATTGTAAACAGAGGTCAGAAGAAAAAACATGCAGAGCACGCAAGTCTTCATTGTTCATAGCTCACAATAAAAGGTTTGGTCACCTCTTACCAAATATAGAAGGGATAGAAAACACAACACTGACTTTGAAAATCTTGCCTCGACCTTAACATTAGTATTCACAGAGTGACACAGCACAGAGATCATTACAGTCATACAGAAGTACCTTTCTTTGACAAAAGGTGACCTATATACAGTACCAACCCAGGAAATGAACTTCACTTATTAGAATTACCTGCCAGAGCTGAAGGTCAGGTGGTTCTTTGTGGATTTTCTTCCAGCAGAGTCAGATCCTATGTTAAAAGCAGACTGACAGCCTGACAAGAATAACACCTGCTTTAAACCAGCCCTAGGATTATTTTTGTCTCCTGAAAGGAAGCCATATACGATCAAATTCAGTGCCTGGTTCAGACCATTCATAGTGCAAGTACTTATCTTTTAAAAGAATGCTCAACATGCTATGGGTGTCAAGGAACAGGTGTATAATATGAATGAGCTCACTTATCATGTGCATAAAAAGGTGGAAATCTTTTTCTTTCACTTTTTACTGTCAAGCATTCCTGGTAGGCTATCTACAGATGGCGAGGCACTGACAACCAGAGCTTTGTACCTGTAATGTTTTTGTAAAATTGTACATTTGATTATCTGCAATTTCACTTTCAAGTGTTTATTCAGGTAATTGCTTTAAGGTTTATTTTTTGAGTCAGAATATTTAGGTTTCTGCCTGTAGTCTGTACTTTGCAAGTTTGTGCATTCAGATCCAGGCCTTAAAGCGTAGTTTCACAAGCTCGCAAGCATCTGTCTGCGCACACACGACATTTGAGAGGTTTACTGGTAATGTTTTGTGTTTCGTACACAGTGTTGTAAAAGAAGAAGCTAACCGAAAAGGAGAGAGGATCTTGAATTAATGATGGGGGATTCTCCCAGGCATTTGCAACCTCCAGTAGGTAAAAATAGGGCACTTGTTCATTCTTGTGTCAGGTTTACAAGTTTACAAAACTAGGATTAAAGTTTTCAAGCACACCTTTTATGAATCATTTATAATTCCACAAATAATATGGATATATATATATATATATATATATATATCCATGTTTTTCCTGTTCATATGTTTATAGAGGCTCAGAGAGGCAAGTATTGCTCTCACAAAGATAAACGGCAACAAAATGTTTGTCTACAGGGCTTTTATTGTGAAAACAAAAATTGCCAACCACATAAACACTTTTGTTCAAATTCATATGTTTCATTTTCTTGATTTAAAATCTCAATATACATATTATTTTATCTCCGTGGATACAAAACATTTGTGAGGGCCAGATAAGCTCCTAACACACTGGCAGGGGTTTGATCTCCCCCACCTCTAGCTTTCCTCCTGGAAGTTTATTTTATGCTAATTCCATGCAGACTTAATTTACACACCCTGGTCCAAATGTGTCCATTTGCAGAAATAAACTGAATTGATATGTTCAAATAATAATAAACTTTATGATTACAGCAATTTTCAAAACAAAAGACTTGTGGGGATTCAACAGGCTTATTTTCATTTTCATTAACTGGACCTCTGGACATGATTAAATTTCAGCCTGCTGTAGAGTGAAAATACATTTTCTAGTTCTTTTTAACTTTATCTTAATTAGAATGGACATAATTGTTTGACTGGTGGAGGTACTCAAAAGGCAGAGAAAGAACAGCTCGGTGTGCCATGCAGTTAAATAAAACATTCAAAATAATATCATCAACATATGCTTGTGAGTGGTTTGTGGTAAAGGCCACCGGTTGTCCAGGTTGGATTCAAGGATCTATATATGGTATTCTCTGCATGCCAAAAGGGTGTGTATGGGGATTAGTTGTTTTTGTTCAGGCCAGGCATTCTTGTAAATGCTATTAGGAGCACTACAATTAGCCAGAGTAACTCTTTTTACAGATTATAACCCTAACCCTATACCTAACTCTCATGTTCTATTGTCAGGATATAAAGTTTCAGGAAATATGACAAAAAACTATTTTTAGAAAATTTCCCTATTGCAGCTTTAAGTGAAGCATATTGTTGGAGAATATAAACATAAACCTTACCTCCGTGTTGCTGTTGTTTTCTTGTTTTAACCTTTAACCCATGTTTTTGTCAGAACATTTTTATTACATTTTTATTCATAATACTTTACTATAATACTGAAGCTATAGCTGTAACATAGCTGCAATCCAAGAACAAAGCTGCTCCTTTACTTCCATGTCTTCTGAATGGATTATCAGCGTATTCCACATTTTTGCCTCAAGTGTTTTATTCTTTTAGCATAATTTCATGGATGGAGCCATGCATATGCATATTTCAAGGTCCTATTGCAGGCTTGTCATGTTAAAGCAAATCTGGAAACATTAAAAAGCCAGCTTGAGTTTTAATTTATGAAGTTAAGTGTAGCTAAGGGGAACAGGCTTTAGTGCATGGTCAATTTATCATCCCATCATCAGAAGAGTAGCTTTGATGAGGATGTTTGCCTCGTTTTGTCAAATCTTATTCTGTGAACGTGTAACTTGGCTGTCCAGCATACAGCAGAAAACCCAGGAAGCACTGACACCTCCACCACAAACAAACTTCACCCGACACAACCCCTCAACAGTCTGTAGTGAGCGCACAGGCCTACATGCTACACCAGTTATACTGGAAAGCAATATGAAACACTGGAGGGCGTAAAGTTTCTGTGCAAAGTTCTGCACAGTTTGAAATGCAAAACTGTGTCAAATAAAAAACAAAATAAACAGCAATAAATATGAGTAGCAACAACTCTAACTTCATGCTCCAAGGAATGTATCTAGAGGGGAGGAAAGTCTATAAATATAATTGCACATTTTCACCCCAGAATCACTGATATGAGATTCTGAAAATACAACTACAATTCTGAGAAATACAGTTATATTTGCTGCCCTCTGGGTCTCTGTCTTTAATACTCAATAACAGCATGATAATGTCCAATCATTGGGTGAGGGACAGCAGTGCTCTGCTAAACAATAATAACATTTGTTTAAAAAGATAATGATGCTAGATGTGTCATTCAGGTGCAAAGAAACAGCACTTGTTTTGTTTTATAAGTTTAATATAGAAACTCCTCAATACATAACACCTCTCACCAAGGAAACTAAACACCAAGCACTGAATCATCGAGCCTCCAGGCAGAAACCAGCAAACCACTGTTCAAATTAAAAAGACACTTGCTGCAGACTGCTCCCTGATGCAGCGACTCAAAGCAGGCTTGGGGACTTTTAACCTTGCAGTAATGAGCACAGAGGAGAACATAACATTTGCAGTGGTCTTCGAGGATTGTGGGAAGTGTCTTTTTGAGAATTGCAGCAAAGACCTCAGTAACATTTGCCCTGCCCTGAGTGTGCCAAATGCAGATCTGGTAATGTTGTGGCTCACCTGGTGCACCTGTGCATACCTCATACTGCACAGAGATGGTATATTAATATTCACAGGGTGTTTTTGGACTACCTGCATGACTCAAAGAAATAGGGATTGATGTACACAACGATCATGTCTAATGGTGGTTTATGAGAGTATTCTCCTACTTCATAGACAAAACGTTTAAAACAATTAAAAACCCATTGGATTATCTGAAAAATATATCATCACAGAGCTTAAATCAAAGCTGTTTTTCTTTTTTACATTTAAGTTTAAATGTTTCTGGGGAAAATTTGTATAAAAGAAGTGTACTGAAGCAAAGACGTTATAGTTTGTGACTCATGGTTATTAATGTTTAGCAACTCATTTACCATTACTAAAAAAAAAAAGCCATTACTAAAAGAACATTGGGTTGCCAGGTTGTGAATTAAATAGGCTGGTGTAAATCCCCATCTGCAGGTTAATGTGTAAATATATGGATATTAACAAATTGTTCTCTGCAGCTCTTTTTTTAGAAAGCAGTCAAATGGTCCATGAATGAATAAACGTTTGATAACCTATACTCAGAAGTGGTACCAAGTGATGCAATGCTCAGATACATAATTTCTCACTCTGATGATGAGATGCAATGCAACCAAATTGTGTCCAAAATATGTAAATGTATCAAAGACCTGACATTCAGCTCCCAGCGAGGCTTCATTCGGGACAAAAGGGCTTACATATGATATATCAGATGACAGCTATCTGTGTTGTTTTCTGTTTTCTCTACTCGCTTAAACATGTGTTTTCCCACTTTCTATTATATACCTCCTTATATACTGTGTGTAAGTTCATATCTGTATCATACCCAACTGCCATTTCACTCAAACCTAAAATAAATACCCTCTGCTTTTTGATGCCTTGTCCAGCCCTCCCCCTGCAAGGCCACAGGTTGCGTAACAAAGTCCTCGTACACCCAGTCTAAAATGTTTTCTAGCTTCATCATGGGATGTTCTAAACCAACATGTGTTTTTATGTGTGTCTCCCACCTCGCAGGGCTTCTCTAATGGCCAGTCGGCGCTGTAGACCTCTGATGCATACAAAGACTCCTCTTCAATTATCATGAACCTTGACACAGAAAAGATGCTGCGCAGCATTGTTTTGTCACATATGTGTTAACCCAGAAAAAGAAAGATGAAAGTGGACACAAGGCTCTATTGCTGCTGATTCAATTCTTAGAACATAAAGAAATATGTCAGGTAAAAAGGCCTGAAAGAGAATAAAAACATGATTCAGGCATAAAGCGTTAGATAAAGGTGTTTGTTTCTTAATGGTAATTATCTCCATTTAGAATAAAGTGTACAGACAGGTAGAGCCTTTTAACTCATACCAACTAATGCTTCATCAAACAGAGAGAACACCTTCTATTGCAGCGAGGTGTAATGAAACCAGTTGCCACTGGCTATAGCTGCTGTTGTGCTTGCCCCCACCACACCTCTCATTATCCAGGACATGATGTTCCAGAGCCAAAGGACAATATCAGAGGACCTGTAGCCAAAACTTAGGAGGTGGTGGTTTGAGTACACACTGGTGTGAGTGACCTGCATGTGCACTCTGGTTCTGTCTAAAGTGACAAAGCCACTGAATGAAAAGGATGGATTAAGAGAAAGGATAAGAAATTAGTGGTCTGGTGTTACTGGGCTTTTGTGAGTTTTCTGGTCTGTGCTTCTTATGACATCCATGAAAAGAAAATTCTGTAATCATAATAATAATACAAGACGAAGAAAAATATGAGTGCAAGTTAAGAATAATAATAAATTATAATACACAGAAAAGTTCTGGATTTAATATCACCAATTTTAAGCATATGCATACATTTGACACTGACAAAAGCGGACAAGGCAATATCAAGCTGTGTCCCTAGTGGTGTGTGTGCAGTGGAGTTACGACTTAAGGCCAAAATCCAGAAATAATACAAACCCAACTTGTATACTCACAAGGCTAAAACCTGCCAAAGTAGATCACTGGTAAAGCAGTACTTGTAAGTTCTGGCCTTTCATTTTAAAATAATTCACATAGCTACAGTCTCCACAGGGGGGGAATCCATCCAAAAATGTCCTGTCAGAACGCTCTTTCGTCCAAGCCATTATGTATGTGTCAAGCTGTTTCTTGTGCGAGACGGATGATGGAGCAGTCTGCAGCAGTATCAGACCTCGGTCTTACATCTATGTCAGGTAATGTTACTCTAACTGCTCATCCACCCCCCCCCCTAAAGAGAAATAATGATCAGGCCATCAAAGTCACCCTAATTTAAACCCTAAAACCCTCGTGTAGTTCATGAAAGAAACAGTTTTGGCTTTTAAATGTAGACGTTAGATATGTGGTGTAATAATCGTGTAATCGTGCAAATACACAACAAACTGTACTCTCCTATTCTGATCGATACATACCGATTTAATGGAATTAACTGCCTATTGACCTCGCCATGACTCTAGGGCAAACAAAGTGTGCAGATCCTGTGTCTGTTCAGACTTCATCATACCCTCCACTGGAGTGCAGAGTCCTTAAATTGCCCACTTAGCTCTGCTGTAAAGATCAAATGATTTTACAGCATGGTGCAGCGTTTCTGGGTCAGACTCTATTAACTGCTTATAGCACATCTGTGTTTATTGATGCCACACTAGAAGCACACACAAGAGATTTTACACTTAACCTGCGGCACTCCCATATTAGCAATTATTAGGAGCTGTTTGTTTCACACTCTAAGTCCCTGCATGCAGTTCAAACTTTAAAATTCCAAGTATAGACTCATGCCCTTTTCACCTGAGTACACATTGGCGACACTGGAGCAACAAAGTTTGATAGGACTAAATGTTCTCCTTGTCACATGTAATGAAATGGCACGACTGTTTGACTGATGGGCCGGGCTGCCGCTCAAATCAACACACCCTGCTGAATAAACAACACACAAAGAAACAATTCAGACTTCCATAAAATTAAGCTACTCACACACTCATCCAGCTCCTGCATGCTATTATCAGTACTCCGTTAACTCTCCTGTTGCTCCTGAACTAGCTTATCAAACAGTTGTGTAACTTAAGTAAATGTCATTAGGTACCATCCTCTGAAACTGGATCCTTCATTTTTCACTGGTGAGCAGTGTCTTATTAAAGATAAGAGAATAACTGCCTCTCTCCTCTGTGTCCCAATGAAAACCCTGAGAACACCTTGTTCTTCCTATCACCAGCCAGTCATCATCACAGACACCACTGAGCCACAGTGGGTTTACCGGCAGCTCAATACTGCAACAGAACCCTGGACAAAGCTTGCTGCTGGAAAAACCCCTACACATTTCTATAAATAAAAGTGTGAAAGAAAGTAATTGAAGGTGCCATATGTAAGGTTGCCTGTAAGAACAACCTGTGGACTGATTTCTACATAGGAATGTGGGTTGGATTTACTTGGAAAATCCAAAGGATGTAATGTTTATGCACTTTACCAAGTGCCTTGTCTCTCTGCTTTTCTACAGTGTGCAACACTAGCCAACGTAAGTCCAAAAACACCGGCACAGCTTAATTAAGTTTTACTAAGCAAATGCCCTTTTTTGGACTCCTCCACATTTACTTTGTCATTTAATATAAAGCTCTAATCAATATTTTATATTGGTTCAAAAGACTGTGTAGTATAAAGGGGTCACTTGTAGTAAATAATCCACAGATAATTATCATCCAACTGTAGTTCCCCCAGCATTTTAGTGTCTTTGAGCTCACAGTTTTTATTATTTTCAGTCACAGCAAGCAGCTGATTTCTGAAAAAGTGTAAAACT
>NW_023339696.1:5864724-5926935 GCF_004916995.1 Morone saxatilis
CTCACATTTTTTAAGATGTTTTCACATTATTCATGTAGAATGTCCTGACCTGTGAGGAAGATATACTGATACAAATGAACGGTTTGAGAAAAATGAAACTGAAAAATGAAAATATAAGTTCTCATGGAGGCGCCGTCTTGCTCCTGTGTTTAATGAACTGAAGAACCTGAGAGATAGAGTTGAATTGCTTAGGGGCTTTGAGATTTAGTTTCAGACCAGTTTTGTCTCCAGAGAAAAGAGAAAGCAGTCAAAGTCAAAAAGTCCCTCACTGAGAAAATTGCAGCACATAAAGGACTGTGATTCAGACATTTATTTTCAAAGAGAAACACAATCTGCGGCGAAAGAAAAGGTTTGTGCTCTCAGCTAAAAATAAGTTCATCAAACATATCTGTAATAGAATAATGAGTAATAAGTACAAACATGTGTGATCAGTTTAAATATATAATCTTGACACGCATGGTTTCAATCTAAACCGAACACGTCAAGAGGGTTTGGAAATCAACATGTTCTTCATATCGTTTACCCAAGGTATAATAATAACCTTTGAGATAGCTGCAATAAAATATGTCCATTATATACTGAAGGTGCTTGGCCAATGAAGTATGCTGACATGAAATGTGCTTTTAATTTGCCTAATTAGCCATTATAGCCCATAACTGGTCATTACCATTGTCCACTGTGAACAGCTGGAAATGAATGACACTAATATGGTGCACATTTCTAGTTATAAGTCCCTTTCAGCTCAGGTAATGGATTCGGTCGTATCATAGCAACAAGTGACAAAGTTGATGCACATGAGTGTGAGTATGATAATGATAACACTAATATTATGTGATATTTTTTTTTTTTTCTGAATTTAATGTAAACCATGAAGCTTCCCACACAGTTTGACATTTGAATTCCAGCAGCACTGAAAAGACAGTGATATTGAACGTGCTCTTTTTTTTTTGTTTAACCCATTGTAATGAAAACAATTGTGTCAAACATGTTCGAAAACAGGCTTGCAAAGAGTGCAAGAACAGAACATCTGTCCCTGCCTCTGACATGTGAGCAGAGTTTCGGACAGTGACTATGAGAGGTGTCCCCCTATGATCATACAATCATACAGGACAAATAAAATCATGCTGGAGAGATGTCCACTTAAACTACAGCTATTCTGAAATAAAAAAGAACCCAAGAACAGTTTTGCAGCAAGGATCAAATGACCTTTTATTCTAGACTATCAACAGGAAATTATTGGCATATTATTCTTGTCCGGGTAGTCCACTGAGGACTGCTCTAAATGTATGACCTTCTACTGATGATGTAGTAGTTTTTATTTATGTCATTCAAACTGAAAAACAAAACAAAATACAATAAGTAAATCTAAATTTCACCCAAATTGCCATTTCCTAAATTTGAGCCTAAAAATAGCTGCCCAAGTGTCTGTGACTGGAAAATCTATTGAACAGATTTCCGTTCACTTGACAACCTCACCAAATAGTAGCTCTTCTGGAGCTTTCGATCATATCACCAGATCTTCATCAGGTCAGCAGATAGATGTAATACTAAATGGACTAACTGCTGTCAAGAACATTATGAGCTAATTGTATTTTTTTTTATTTAATTCTAGTTTAACTATACTGTAACTCACAATGGTAATTTATCCATGGATAATTGATTTATTACACAGTCAGCATTGAACACACACTGTAATGTCTTAAAAAGCTGATCCTGTTTGCAGCAGCATACAAAGAACTTCAAGTAAAATCACATATGCCACCTGTTTTTTCCCCACTTACTCTACTTGATTTGCATGAGTGTATGTGATTTGCTGCTGTAAGGTACAGAGAGATACTGCCCTCTCCTGATTGGCTGGGAGCAGAGGGGGGCAGGTACTGTGTGTGAACATAAATACAGAGCGCAGCCGGAGAGAGACATCTGCTCTCATCATCCAGCTCCATCACTGACATCTGAACCAGTTGTCAGACAAAGGAACGAAGAAGAGAATTAAGAACAGAAGAGAGATTCTCTCAAGCTGTGTTTTGGAGAAAAAGAGCAACAGAAAGTCATCATGTCTTTTGAAGTGAAGGAGAAGACGGAGGTGCGTCTGGTGTTTTTGGGAGCAGCTGGAGTGGGGAAGACAGCCCTCATCCAACGCTTCCTCAAAGACACTTTCGAACCCAAGCACCGGCGCACGGTGGAGGAGCTCCACAGAAAGGAGTACGAGGTGGGGGGCATCAAAGTCACCATCAACATCATGGACACCAGTGGCAGCTACTCCTTCCCTGCCATGCGTAAGCTCTCCATCCAGAACAGCGACGCCTTTGCCCTGGTCTACGCCGTGGACGACCCTGAATCCCTGGAGGCGGTCAAGAGTCTGCGAGAAGAGATCCTGGAGGTCAAAGAGGACAAGTACACGCCCATCGTGGTGATAGGCAACAAGATAGACCGCCACAACGAGCGCCAGGTGTCCAGTGAGGATGCGCTGTCCACAGTGGAGCTGGACTGGAACCACAGCTTCCTTGAGTCCTCCGCCAAAGACAACATCAACGTCCTGGAGGCTTTCAGGGAGCTACTCCAGCAGGCCAACCTGCCCAGCTGGCTCAGTCCAGCACTGTGCCGGAGACGGGAAACCTTCCCGAAGGAGAGCAACAAACGACCTCCTATGAACAAGACCAACAGCTGCCTCATCTCATAATGATGTGGAGCTGCTCAGAGGGCAACTAAACTAGAAGAGAGAGAAAACTGCCCATTAGAGACTGAAAGGGCTTTGTTGGTGGGGGGGCTTGGGGGACAGACCAAGAAACAGTGTTAAATGTGTAATGTAATGTGTTAGGTCTCCTCATCAGGCGTAAAAGCGTTGCACAAAAGCACAGAGATGCTACAGTGACATGCAAAGATGAAAACAGACACCACCTTACAGACATGAAAGAATGTGGTTGAACAACTGAATGATGGAAAAAAAGAACACGCAGGCACCACTTACTGTCAAAAAAGATTCCCTTATACATTGTGACAGTGTAGAGGCACAATTATGTATCATGAGCTCAGTTTACACTGATCTGTATATGTGATGTTCGTTTTTGTGTTGCTGTTGTTAAAAAAAGTGCAATAACAGTGAAGTGATGCGTATTCATGCAAGAGTCTGTTTACATGAGCTAGTTTTATGAATAAAGTGAACAACATATGAACTTAGAAACTGTATATATTTTAAAAACAACACATATAAAGATATGTTGTGAATTCTTTTGCTGCTGGAAAAAAAATTATTTCGCAAAACCTCATTATGCACTTGGGGATATAACATGTAAACAATTATTTTGCAACCCTTGCTGGTGTTTTTCTTTCTGTCTTTAATACATTTCTTTTATTTTTAGTGGGGGTTTATTAGATAATTTATTTTCTTCTTGATCAGGAAGAGAGATCTGTACATCCCTGCACCGTGTCTTTGAGAATGTAAAATGTTGTAGTACAAAGACCAGGGTGGTGTTTGATGTTTCTATTCAGTGCATATTTTAAGATAAATAAAATGGTTTTCCTATATCTTCAGTCAAAATGCTTGTCTCATCCACTCTCCACACATTAATTAGCATTGCTTGCAGCTTTTTTTTGTCATTTTTACTGATATGACTGATTTGACGTTATAAAACAGACAAAAATAAGTGTGTGTGTGTGTGTGTGTGTGAGGGAAGGCATATCAACACTGGAAAATGATGATGTAAGTTATCACTGCCTAAACTGAAATACAATGAAAGTAAAATAAGGCTGACACAAAATGTGACTATATTACATGTGAATGTAGTATAGAATTGGCTCGTACGTACTGTATTACTGTACTGTAATTGTTAATACTTTTGACACATTTGTTATTTCAATGGCATATTAAATGACTGTTATTACACTCCAATGTGTATTGTTTTCTTAAGATCAGTGCTGGTCTAACCAGAAATGTGAGTTTTAAAAAGACTGAAAACCAAGCAGTGCTGCATCACTGGACCGACCCTGGTTGGTGTGAACCAAAAACTCCCTGCAAAGCTGTGTTGATATTGGGTGTAATAAAGAAAATTATGGACATATTGCATTACTCTTACACACACAAAATCAGTTCCATGAGCTCACTGTTCTGTGTTGCAGTGCCCTCTGGTGGTCGTTATTTACCTTGTTCTCTGTTGGTCAACAAGCCATCGTTTCAACAAAAATGAGATTATAAGGGAAACAAATAACCTGGCAATGCTTTAGCAGCCTCCAATCACTGCTACAGTGCGTGAGATAAGATGAAAATATAATACAAGCTATGCAACTCCATACATAACTTAATATAACTAATTGAAAATGCATTTGGATGTATAGTGTACCTTTTACTGTAAATCATGTCTTTCCTACTGTGTCCTTTTGTGATATAAGTTAATGTGGGAGACTGCAAATATTTGAAAACACATAATGAAACTAGTATTCAGCACCTGCCATTAACATGATGTCTGGTTTAAATGGATCAGTTAATTTTTTCTGGACATTTAAATGTTCTCCAAGAGCCCATCAGTTAACACAATTTCCTCACTGTTAAAAATGCCACACAGGCCCAGGGAGGGAGAGAAAAAAGGTATGCTTCCTCTTTCCAAAAAAACATTGAGAGACAAGGTGCATTGTTTCCCCAGAATCAGACAAGGAAGTGACCTATGATTATCAGATCTCTGGTTCCTCTTTGTGTTCTGTTTAAACTCACAGCTGTCTCCAGCAGGTCCACAGCCGGACACTAACTTGTCTTTTTTGGCACACGGACGGACCCAGAGAAGCAGAACATCCTCTATAAAGCTCAGGTGCGAACTAAACTTTCCATTCATGTTGTAGGATTTAGGTAAAGGCAAAAGTAACTGCACTGAAATGTAGCCGAGTTAGCAGATTGGTTTCAGATACTGACTGAAGGAGGAGTGTTTCTGTGTTCGTCTCTGCTCCTAGACTTGGTCAAAGCTCCTCAGTGTTGTATGGATACCTGAGAAGTTTTGAACAAGTATAGGATTTCTGACTGTCACTGCATCAGACGGGCTTAATACAGGGCAAGAATGACAAAACAATACTGCACAATGTTAAGCAAGATGTACTGTAGTACTGTACATCAAAGTTAAAGGTAAGCATTGTCACATGCCAATACAGTATTTTAATGTTTGCATGACCTTTTATTACCTTTTATTACCGGCTTTGCAGGTAAAGAGGAAAAGATCCAAAGATTAACCTTGACCTATCTAACGTAACCAAAAAGCAAATTTTACTGCACTGAAATGCAACATTTTAACCATGAATCTTCCTAAAATCTCAAAATTCACATCGGAAATCTGAATTTTAAATATCTATTTAATCAACAGGTTTCTTTTACTAGGCTATTATTTTATATCGGATTCTTTTTAATGTTTTAGTGTCAAGATAAAGAAATATGATCATATAATATTTATCATCATCCAGTTATTTAAAATGTCTGTCTTTTGTAAAGTTAAAGGAAAAACATTTTAAAAACAAAATTTAATACAGACTTTACAGAGAGATACTGGTGTAGGATATACTTAGAAGAAAAAGATCCCTATTCTAAACTAAAACTTATAACTGTAATACAGTAACATAAACTGTGCATAGACTGTGGTCTTGTTCCCAAAGCACAATATGATTCCTTATTTGGTAGACACGAGGCACGGCAAGAGGCAACTGTTTTATTTTCATACACATGGACAAACGCTGTACAGCTAGACAGAAGGGTGTTAGTGACTAAATCATACGCCCTCAACATCACAGACAAGTCAGGACAACAGTGAGGACAGAAGAAATTACATCATGAAATACACTAATCACAGATTTTATCTGTGGCGGCGGAGCAACAGCATTTGATACAGACAACTTTCAACTTTGTGCCAACACAACACCCGTGTGTGCGTCTAGCTGTCAAATACCCATCCATTAGCACATCGGGAGAAATACAGTTTCAATAACGAACAAAATGTGAAAAGCAAATGACGTACAGTACTGCTGTATGGAAGACATTCTCAACACACTTTTTTTCAACATGTTAAACAGGAAGAAAGCATTAAAAAAAAAACACACACAAGAACAAATAATTGTGCATTGGCTTATTAAGTATATTTCCCTGAGCAAAAGGCTCAATCAGCATAGAAATACACTACTCCCCCCTACAGAGCATCACTCTGAAATGTATGTAGAGCAAAACAAGGTGCGTATTTTCAAATGTTTCTTTGAGGACACACCAAAGCAATTTCTACACAAACATTAGGACAACACTGGTGCTGTTTCATGTTTGCCAATTTACTGAAACCAAAAACTATTTTTTTTTTTTTTTTTACATTACTGCTTTTCTTTTAGTATCTTCTATGCAGCCATCTGTACAAAAAACAACTCCAGTAGCCCACTATGTTGAGTTTTCAAAGTTGTCATTGTAAAGTAATGCATAAAGCATGGCTCAAGTCCACTTATCTAGTACATTCAGGTGCTGGTATACCCACTCACGTTTCAAGACTTCAAAGTTAGTAGCTGTAAAGCGCCGCATATTGAAATATTGAATTGAAAGAAAACCAACGACTTTAGAGAAACTCACTGAAAACACAAAGAAAATCCTTGTTCTGCTTTGAAAAACCACCGGCAGTAATGTTTGGTGTTCATAGCTTGTAGTTAATTGGCTAAAACCAAGATGGTCCTATTAGCTATAAATGTAATTCATATGCATTGTGATGGTGTCGGTCACAGTCACCATCAGGCAGTTAAATTGAGCACAATATTGGACTAAGTGTGTTCAGTCTACTGCTAGATATACAGAATATATTAAAGGGGCAGTTCATCCAAACAACAAAACAATAAATAAAACATTTCCCACTTACTGCTATATGCAACCATGCAACAATACAGTGGAAGTGAATGATATTTCATTTGTCGGGTTCAAATCTTTTAAATACTTGCCTGTCCAGAAAAAATGTCCAAAGCACTCAAGATAATCCGCAGATCTCACTGTGAACATTGAGTTTTTAAGTCTTTGTGTCTGATTATTCAGTTTTTTAAAATTATAATTTGATGCTTCGAGCGTCATAAATGAAAATATATTTACCTTCATTGTAATGGAGTTACAGCAGGAATCTCAAACCCATAGCATGAAACCAAAACTATCTTACTGGCTAGTTACTACTACGGGTAAGTAGGACAATATCTGTTGTTATACTTTAGCTGAACTGACACCCTAATACATACAATATAAAATGGTGACTTATACATTTCTGCTGAAACTTCTTCTTTCACCAAACGTTCCCACAAATGGTGCAAAGAGAAGAAAATGCATAAAAATATAGTTTGGGCACCAATAGGCAGGAGTTTGTCCAGTCTTGTCTGTGTGGTTGGAAACAACACACCCCGTTAAATGAAAAGAAATCACAGTGCCGAGCAGCCGTAATCATAAGGGGCCAGTAAGAGCATCTGGAGAAGGGTTGGTAAAGCACAAGTCCTGTTACTGGGACACACATTATTCTCTTCTCTTTTTGCTGTTGAAGCTCAGTCATTACATATGAGGTACTGCAGTGTATGACAAAATATTTTTTTTTAAATAGAAAGCATCTTCTGTTCGAGTTGGAAGATCAACAATAGCTGCAAGACAAGAGCTTTAAAATATGACTGGGTGCGTTAAAGCTCAAAGTCACTCGTTTGCACTTTTATCATCCTTTCTCAACAAGATGCAAAAGAAATATGTTTTAACAACTTGTGATGAGAAGTTAAATAATTCTGGGTAATTCTTAGAATTTCTATTTCTTTAGGATACATGTAATCCTGACATACACAATACATGGAACATGACATGAGCATGTTTTTACAGGGAAGAAGTACCCTCAGTCACCCTCAGACCCACCTCAGCTCTCACTCTCTGACACTCTCTAGTCGTCCACGGTGATGTTGCGGAACAAGTAGGCCATGGACTCTCCGTTGTGGATGCGGCGGATGGCCTCAGCCAATATCATGCTGACGTCCACGGTCTTGATTTTGGGACACTGCAGTTTCTGTACTTCATGGGGGACTGTGTTGGTCACCACCACCTGAGGGGAGAACAATCACAAAGATAGGCTTAATGAGACAGTTTCCATTTGAATTAAATAGCAGTTTAAAGTGTGCAGTTTCTTGTCAGGCTGATACAAAAACATATGTGGCATGGCAGTCACAGATTTGGTTAGGAGTGATTAAATCAATTAATAAAAACTAGAGCACAAAGGTGTGCATTAATTTGTGAAAGAAAAATTGAGGTTGACAGATGCTTAAAGTAGTTTGAGAGAACAGACGGGGGAAACGGCCTGTATGTGTTTATACACATTGCATGGAACAGACAAATATAAACACATTTAAAGTGGAAGTCTAGAAACTGGAGATGGTTTAAAACTGATGTTAGAACTTATTAATCCACACTGAGAGAGATCCAACACACCAGATTTTATATTTAAGTCAAAAAGCTGCCTGGGAAAGATAAATTCAGCTAACCAATGCCCACCCAGTACATATGGGAAACAAACAGGGATTACAAGTAGTGTGTTCTAAATTAAACATATATCATAAACCTTGAAACATTTTATAAAATAAATACTAAATTTAAACTGAACTGTGTTCTGAAGCCAGGACAGTTTGAAGGAACTGAAAATAGAAACTAATAATTTACAGAAATGCAACTGCTGCATATAATAATCCTTTCCTTGTTCTAGTTACAACTCATTTCATGCCATAACAATTCAGCTGAAAAGCCTTCCATTAGGAGGAAGTATTTACTTTTACATTGTGTTCAAAAAGAGTAAATGAGAACTTATGAACAAGAGCGTTTTATGATCGTTTCAAAGAAGTTCTTCAGTTTGGCATTTTTTTCTTCCCTTATTACTTCTCCTTTAGCTTCCCTTGGTATTCAACAGGTTTGACACAGATTTTCATTCAGCCTCAACAGTAATAACGTTCACTGATTTAATTAAATGAAATTTGAGAAGAGACACACACTATTGACAACAACAAGTTCAGGTGTCCTCACCTCATCAATGGCAGATTCCTCTATGAGGCGTGGAGCATCGGCAGACAGTAAGCCATGTGTGGCCATGATATAAATTTTATAGGCTCCTCTCTCTTTCAGGATCTCTGCAGCTGCAACAAAGTCTCCGACATCATCTATAATGTCATCCTGGAAGAAGAAAGAAAAAAATACAACATGTGACTTAACAATCACAACCTCCTCCCTTTGGTTATCTCTCAGTATTCACAGTATCATTAAGCAGCTTAAGATAATGGCAGGATCAATAATGTAGTAGTTATGAAGTCAGTGAATTGAGTTAGTAATGTCTGTCATACAGGAATGTAGATGCTAAACTGAATTCAGCGTGTGTGTGTGTGTGTGTGTATTAATGATTATGAATTAAACATTTTATGTGCAAGAGGACGAAAGTTAATACTGCTTTTTAAAAATTGACAGTCTTGCTTTAACGTGTATAAATGTAAGTCAAACAGCATGAGTACTTCAAGCTACAATAAGGAACTTTCATTTTTGGTTGATTCTGGCAGCCCCCTGTGGACAAAAGGGGTAACTTGAGATCACTTCTTAACCAGTTAAAAACTCCTCGCTAAGTTCACATTTGCTCTAGTTATATTACTACTGTAGATCAGGGCTCAACAACTTTTAATAAATTTTTGGGCTAAAAACAAAAATCAGTTTGGAGCCACAAAACATATGCATGCCTTATTATGCAAATTTCCTATATTTCCTTTTATTTTTTGATTCTGGAATTTATTGCTAGCCTAGCTAGGGAGACTTAAGACTAGTAGCCATCACCATTGAAGTTCAGCAAAATAAAGAGGAAAAGGTGGCAGGTTAGGACATAACGCACATTATGGTAACTAATTTTTATTCAACAATGATAGAAAAAGATAACCGTTATTTTAATCTAATTTTTGGTCAATTTTTAGGTCCATGTAAAGTGGCTAAGGAGCCGCTGCTGTAGGTGATAAGAGGCATTACAGTGGCAGTAAATTCATTAATTTGCCACTTAAAAAGCTTTGAAATGCTGTTAAAAAAACAGTCAGTCAACAATAGCAGAGCAGCTGACCATGACAGCTCAATCATGTGGGCTACAAAAACTACATTTACAGCATCTTACCACAATGATTGCAATTCTCCCTCCCACGTCTCCGACTACAGTAATGGGAGGTTTCTCCTTGGCCATCATCACTACAAAGAAAAGCAGAACTGGTTACCTGTGAGAGCACGTCAAGGAAGGTAAGCGTGCTGCATTTCACCTAATCAAAAGAAAATGTCAGCAGATTGGGTAAAATGGGTTGAGAAAATGTTTTGCGATTAAGGCAAATCTACACCCCGAATTATGAGGTTGTGATTGGATGATGTAAATGATTTGTATAAATTCTGTTAAGAGTGACTACGCAGGATTAAATTTTAAAATAGCTACTTTTTCCCCCCATTGTACCCCACCTACCCCTGGGAAATTAAACTTAAATGCCAAACTTAGTACAGCACATGCCATGCAAAATCAAATGACAGGGTTTTCTGCCCAGGATACCCAATCAGAAGGCAACGTATAACCCGCCTGGACACACACCACCTCAGGCCCAGGCTGTGGCAGGCATATGGCAGCAGTCTGCATATGAACCAATATGCACCAGACAATCTTATTTCACACAGAGGGACAGTGGCTGACAAGCACTGATGAGGGTTTCTTCATACACACTTGCCAATGTTCTGGGGTCAGTCCTCAGTCGAACATCACTGCTGCCAGCGACTACTTTTACATGCACGCAATAATCAGACTGCATCTCGCATGCCAATCACAGGAGATGCAACAGCTGTACTTTTTGGAGCTAATCTCACACGACAAACAAAACGGAATTGAATTACTCACATCTAGTCATTGTGAGAACGTCTGAGCTGTCCATCGTCACAGTACGGAGTCTATACATCTATTAAGGCAATTCTCTCCACTCCGATTACAAGCTGTAATTTTGCTTGCATATATAATACCATGTAACTTTTCAATCTGCTAGAGGTCTATAAACTGTCACACAAAAGGTTAAATAGAAACATTACATGTTGAAGACAACATGAAAGTCATCCACCTTACCTAATAATATGATACACACACATACACACACAACTAAAATAAATTACTCTACACATGTTGCGAATTCAAGCATTAAAATTGAACTAGGGTTAGATTAAATGTAGCTTATTTAAATGACTACCCATTAAATACATACTTGATACATAACCCAATAAAAACAGCTGCGTTTGACGTATTGCTGTGCATGGAAATGTAGTCTTTCAAAGGGTACAAGGAAACAATCCACTGGTAAACAATCAGCCAGCCAAGCCGATTGTGAAGGAAAAAGTATAAAGAAGCAGAGAAAGGAGGAGCATGCCTTGCAGAACACTTTGCTGAATACCGTGAGTCCCACAGCATCAGAAAACCTGGCAGTGTCACATTCAGACGTTTATCACTCTTAACCAAAAAAGGGCAAAAGCCATGTTGTTAGCAGTACACACACTTCTCAAAGATATGTTGTTTTTACAGCTTGCTGAGATACTGCAACAAGCTACCTGAGAAATGTTTGGTCAGAAATCTTGAAATGAGGTCAAGAAAATAAAACCCATTAATAACATTATCTTCTAAAATAGCTCCAAGGATTTCATAAGCAAATTTGAACAGGTTGGCATTGCATTACAGAAACTTCCACCATAGAGGGTGTAATGCTAATATTATCGTTGATAAAATAAGTTATGCTTTTAAGCATGATATTAGCATTGAAAAACAAACTAAAACTTTGATTTGGGCTGTTTTTATGCTTAAAACGTAACAACAATTACATTCGTAAAGTGTCTTCTTCCCATTATTGGATATTAGGGTTCAAAAGCATGCTTCATTGTTATCGCCACATGCAGTTATGACCAAATGTTAATCAGGTTTTCAAGAGCGGGTTTAATATGGGTGCACCATGTGTTGATTGGCAAGATGAGTCCAGATATTAAAGTAAAAAATAAAAAACAAAATCATGTTTGGCATGGTTCTGGTTTGATTTATGGATTTCAAAATAAAATCAGAACACAACAAAACAAAGAGGGGTTTGGTCATCTTGTAGAACTAGCTGTCTGGAATCTTAGAAAGGTTCAGTAAACATGAGAGCGGCTCGTTTCAAGTCAAACATGCCATGCAAACAGCACAAAGTACTGAGCACACTGTCGCTGATTCTCCTGAAAAGATTAATGCAAATTGTCTGTGCACTAAAGATCAGTTTGTGCGTTGCTGCCTCCTGATTCCAGACTGTATTTTCACAAGATGCAACACAAACCCTTTCATCTACTCATGCACGAATTAAAGAACCATTTGAAGAGGAATAATTTTAAAGTCAGATGTAAGTTATGTTTACGGTCGTACTTGGGAGCTCTATGCCAGGGAACGGAGCTTGTTGTTTGCCTGCTATTACCAACAAATAAACACCACGTTAACACAAATGCACAAATATTTGACATGACAAACACATGATGCCAAGACTTGGAAAATCCTCTCGCTAGGTTGACAGAAATGTAAACAATTTTCACATCAACAAATCAGACTCACTGTGTTAAAACCTAAAGCAAAGTCTTGTTACGGCTGAAGCAGTTTGTGAGTTACTGTTCCAAAAGGAGGATTTTTTAAGTCAAGGGTGAAATTAGAAACACAAGTAACTAAGAAGAGAAATATTTTACTAAATAATAAAGTAAATACTGGACGTTAATACTTTGGAATCATTTGCCAATGACACAATAATTTGATATTATATATAAAGGCCTTACCAGGAATTAACACTGCAAATATGTTGAAAACTAAATTCCAGAGTCAGTATTTCTCACCAAAAATAAAATATTTTAAAATCAAAGTATGTGCCACGAAACAGACAGCGACTATGATTCTACGATTATTAAGCACATGACTCTTTGTCAGTTAGGAGTTGCAGCTTGCGGAGGATGCAGCATGAGTAAAAGTAGTGTGTCTGTGGATTTAAAACATGCAGTAACACAAAAATCTATTCCTCGGAGTATGGTTGATGACATGAGTAAGAAACAGCAGAATCATCAGCTCGAAAACAGGTTAGCACAAATAAGAGCTATATTAGGTTGTGGGCAAGATTTATATTATGAATGCAGTGAAGTAGCTAGACTAGCAGAAATGATAAGAAAGTTCTTTGAAATCTGCTGAATTTGACCATGGGGTGACAAATAAAAAGCACCCAACAGTGAGAAACAATAAACAGGGATATGTTTTCTGTACAGCTAAAGTCTATTGAGCACTGGGCCTACGAAGAAACCCTGAAAACCATCAACAACTTCTACAAAAATAGGGGTTCTTACAAGGAAGCTCCAGCCCTGTGTGTCCCGTGGTGTTGCGTACACACGGTGGGGAGTGTCTTCCGTCAGCCATGTCAGACTCTGAACACTGAGCCTCGCCATGAATCACAGCCAGGCCCAAACGCAGGCGCTCTGCGTAGGACTGAGCCCTAGAACAAAACCACAGAGAGAGGTCAGAATGCAGTGGTGAAATGGGGAAGACACCTTCATCATTTTCCTTCCATCTATACAGCATCTGAATTAAAAAAAAAAAACATTGGCGTGATTGAATAGCTTTTATTTCATCATAACAATGCTAAAAGAAGCAGGGACATTTTCTGCATCCAGCAGTTACCTCTTAGCTGCTGACGGGGACTTTGCCACAATGATGGCGTTTCTGTAATCAGGAATCTGGCAGGGAGAAGGGAAACAGATGTCAGCCTTTTTATCAGACTGACTGATTGGTCTTATTTATAGGTGGAGATACCAACACCTAAACACACACAGCAGACATTAAAAAAGGGATGTATCACCTCTTCTTGGATGTACTGAATCAAGAAAGGGGAGGCACGCAAGTTGTCCACTGGAAAGCTGAAGAAGCCCTGGATCTCCTTCTGATGCAAGTCCATGGTGATGATGTGTGTTAATCCTACAAAGACAGACGAGCAGCACGGACTTATGTCACTGTCGACAATTAGATCCATTTTTATGGCACAAAGAGACTAAGCAAATCACAGACTGGCATTCATTTTGTTATCTTTACCTGCTTTAGCTAACATTGAAGCTAACAACTTGCTCACTATTGAGCCCCTCTTTCTCATCTTGCACTGTTTGCTGTAGGGGAAGTAAGGAATGACTCCAATGATGTTCTTTGCACAAGAGGTCTTGAGGGCGTAGGCCATGACCAGCAGCTCCATGATGGCTGTGTTGACATCTCTGGTTGGACAAAAACAGAATAAAAAGGACATTATGAACTTGAACAAGTGATACAAACTGTAAGATCTGACTCACAGGTAGTGAATTTGTGTCCTTTTGCAATGCAAATGGCATGCCTTTCTATACTCACCGTGGTATGGTCTGAATGATGAAGATAGTTTGTCCTCGCACGGATTCTTTCACATCCACTCTAGTTTCTATTGTAAAGGAAACAAGGAGGACACAATCAGTAAATTGAGTAAAGCTGCATCTTAATTGCAACACCTTATTTTGATGACGTTTCGCACCTTTTCTGGGTAACAAAAATGTTAGAAAACATTTATGTGAACATGTGTGTTAACAGATGATGTCTCATTGTGTCACACCCTCAAGTGCAGCACAAAAGGCTCTTTTTATATTGCTGTACACGGTGATGCTACTCAAACCAAACACAAGGTTTTCTTATGATGCTTAGGAATAAAAATCCAGTGAATGCAAAGTAATTATTCCAAGTTCCCTTTGTTGGTAACATTATTTCCTTTGCCTATGAAGCCACACTATTCTCCTCACCTCTGTTAGACTCCTGAAAGACCACAGACTTCCCCAGTTCAACTCCCAGCCGCCTGTGAAACAAGAGCAGCAGTAGAAACAATTGTGAAATGTGAAATATCACACTACAATGCCAAAATCTCACACACAAAGCAACATGACACCATTCATTCATTCATTCATTCACGACCAGACAGACTCAAACAGCTGCAAGCGTTTCTCATTTTCCAATGTCACCCAATAACCATTAATAAATATGATTTATGGTTAGTGGTCAGTGCTTCATTTAAAAATAAGGCTGCTGGTAACTGACCCGCTACCATGAAGAACTACAGCTCACACTCACACGTAACGTTGTGTCTGAGAACAACGGGGTATTTAAACATGATCAAGCAGTCGGTGGTAGAAACTGTAAGGAACATTGTGCTTACTCTGTTATCTTCTTGGCCAACTCTGTGCATGCTACGGAGGAGTTTGCGGAAAAGACACGGTAGCCACTTTTAGCGACATTCATCGTGGCACTGCTGCAGTCTATTTGCTCTCTTTTCTTTTTATGAACAGCTGCGTTTGTTTTCCGCTCTTCTCTTCCTTTTGACGCTGTCGTTAGCTTACCAACTAGCCAGCCAGCTACCGCACATTAGCCTGCTAGGTGAGCGAACTGCGCGAAATGACCTTCGGTGTGCGATATGAACTTATCTACCGCACAGCTACAGACAAACATTAATGGATGTCTTTATTACGCTAATGTGTCCGGTTGTTGGCGGACAGACGGCGGATACCTGTCACTTAGGTCGCACTGTAGCCTAACAACTGACCACTCTTCTACGGAGTCCGCTGCGGGTCATATCCAGCCAGCTACGCGTTGCAGAACCACATGAGCGTGACTTTCTTCTTAGTGATACCCATTCGCTTAAGTGTTTGATTTTGTTGTTCTTGTGCCGTAAGGTGTAATGATTAGTAATAATAATAATAATAATAATAATAATAATAATAATAATAAAGCGCTTTTCTGAATACTCAAAGACGCTTTACAGAAAGACAACATAAAAGCAGCAAAACAACATTCAACATAGTAAGACAACACTAAAAACACATCGGACTAAGCTAAACATTGAAAAGGCACATTTTAAAAAGGTGAGTTTTTGTCATTGATTTGAACGCTGGAAGATAGTAGGTTCAATTTTATATATAGTTTATCAATCCTATCTCACGCACTTGATAACCTTTTTAATTCAAATGTGCACAGTTGGGCCAATGTGACTGAAGTATCTGGGCATAATTAGCCTTACAAAGGTTTAAATTTGGGGAGCATTATTGTAGTAATATTGTGGTAATTTCTTTATAGCCTAATAATTGGCTACTGTCATCTTAATTAGCAGAGTGATAGATGAAAGGGTCACCATAAACTCATGGATAAATGACATTTTAAATAAATGATAAATCAGCTTAATTTATGTATTAGGTAATTATTTTTAAAGAAATGTTCTAGGCCTAATACGTGACTTCTTCCTTCAGTTTTTTGACATATGGGGTTTTCTCTTGTATAATTAATAAGTGACTTTTTCTATAAATAATTTACATAAACTGTCCACATTTCATTTGTCTGCAAAAATTGCATTTTCTGACAGCATCTGAAAAGCAGTATTACTCCAGCGGTCCACTAGATGGTATCACTCATTAGCCCTGATCCACTAAAATAGGCCTAAGGTCTATTATACCTGCTATACCAGGTATAACATGTTAGGAACTGCAGTCTGAATTTGCGAGTGTGGGTTTGAACAAATAATCATAAGCATTGCTAAATATATCTGTGATCTTCTGTGGAAACAGACAGAGCATGTTGATCTACAATCATTGACCGAGTCTCCTTGTTTTTCTGATCCACTAGTGACTAATCTGAACCCAGACCAGCCGGTTTAATAGTTAGAAGCTTAATACATGAACTCTGTTCTTGTTGTTTTGCTTTTAATTGGGAGTGTCTGCGATGGATGAAAAGTTGAAATATTTACAGTATGATTAGCTGATATAATAACTCAGCTGCACTGCTGTTTGGGTAGATAATACGACTGCTTGCACAGGTTATTTTTCTGAGATATACACAGCAATCCCGGAAATATGAGAAGAGTCTACCTTAAGCACCTTTTTACCAACTTGACTGTTAATGCTACACTATCAGGACTCTGTCAATGTTTAACATGGGTCCGTACATTACTTGTTGGCACCTTCTGAACATTGTACCTCCCAGTAAGGCAGTAAATATCACCTCAATCATAGCTATTGTTACAACATCTGATGTCTTTTCACTGCTCCTATGTTTGCTCTCCTCAGTGTTATCTCACAGATTCCTGGCTAATTGGCCCCGTTCGTCCAGCCCACTATGAAACTTGAATAAGAACATTCTCAAGTTTTCAGCTGTGACAACACAGGCGAAATACGAACTCCTGATAACCCCTGCCACAACAAAGGTGTAAAATGTATGCATTTGAAAAATTGCAGTGAGAACTGTGTGGGTCTCTTGAGGGAGTGTGCATATAATGGAATGAAAAATAGACTGAAAACATGCTGATCTAACCTGTATCTTGTTATTTACAGGTTGCCCTATTTCTGACAGACATCATGCTGTTTCATTTTCAGTCAGAAAAGTGTTTTTACATTTACGTCGATAGGGCTTTGTGAGGAATTCATCATTACAGGTTAATCTCCTGGATGGTCTGGGGTGGTGACAATGGAGGAAGAAGGGCAGAGTGTGCTACTATATTTTATTATAACGTCCTAATCTTACATTGCATCCATGCTCACATCCATTACATATCTGACTCTCTTATTAAGGATTTGTTTCCTCATCTCATCATGTTTTCAGCAAACACCACCTACAAAGGTGAGGTGGGTAGAGGGAGAAAGAAAGAGAGGCGGGGTGACGGAAGGGAGAGTGTAAAATAGAGAGTACAGAGGCTCCTCCTTGTTCCCTGCGTGTGTTTCTTGTGTTTTTTCCGCCTGTTCTTCACTCACACTCTCGCTCAGCAGAGATTCAGAGGTGGAGAGCAAAGATTCTCACTGGGAAAAACCGGGGGGGAAGGGATTTTCTTCCTTTCTCACCAAGAAAGAGACCCAAACAAGAAAAGACTGAAAGGTAGAAATATAGTGTTTATTTGGAGGGAAGGGGTACCTTATCAGAGTCCTGCCTTCTGCACGTGCTCAGCTCTGCACAACTGTTTTCCCAGATGGAGAGGATGCAGGGAGAGGGAGAGGTGGACCACCTGGAGCGACCAAGTCCTCTGACTGACAAGGAGAGGGTGATGATCCAGGACTCCTGGGCAAAAGTCTATGAGAACTGTGATGACGCTGGGGTGGCCATACTAGTCAGGTATTTCTTTTTCTTAGTTTTACTCTCCTGTATTATGTTTAAACATTTTTAACACGGATTGAGCACAGTTTGGAAGATATTTATATGATTCTTACAGAAAAATGATGCTGGAGAGGTGACAAATGCTGTGTATAATTAGAAAGAAGACGACATATATTTACTGATTAGCAGTTGCATGTCACAGTTTCTAAATCCTGTACTGGGACTCATTTATGCAACTTTAATTAGTTCACTACTGATAAGGTCAGATTTGCATTTTCCCCTCAGTAATATAACTGCACCTGCTGGAGCCACAGGCCCCGCTGATGCTTTTCTGTCAAGGAAAACTGCAAACGTATCTAAACCAATTTAAGTCAGACTGTGGGATTATCCTCTCTCAAAATGCAGTCGAATTTGAATTATCTCTTTGACTTTGCAAGTTTCCAGCCCGCACATGATATTCTCACCTCTCCTTTTTTTTCTTAATCTTATTTATCAAATAGTTGAGGCAAAGAATAAACATTACGATCAGTCAGACATCTTTGGCACTCGACGGGCTCGCTCCCCAGGATCAGGTCATGTTTTGAATGCCTAAAGCAGCATGACTCCATCGCTACCAGTTGGACCTTAAAAAAACGTCCTTCTTTTCTCAGAAATCAAGAGATGTTTTCATTACGTCTATCACTGTGGGTGTTTGGAATTTTCCACTCAATATTTTTCATCAGTCATTCAAAGATTTCATGGTGTACATGCAGTCCTGCTGGATGGTTCCTGCAGTTGTTACAGTCACTGTTGTTATCTCTCTATAATGTTGACAAGGAAAGGCTTTGATGGTCTTTCAGGTGTGATGAGATTCACTGCCTGACACAGCATGCCTTCATAATCCTTTATGATTGCAGGAGGTGAAAGTTAAGAGGGAGGTTAGCAGAAATGCAGAGTGGAATGTAGTTGTACAGTAGCATTCAGTAGAATATTTAAAATATAGATTTCTTCACAGATAACTATTAGGATTTATCTGCTGGCCTCCTTTTTGTAATGAAAAACAAGTTGAAACTAAATGAATTTAACTCAATTTCCCCTTATTTTCTTCCACCACATTCCATCACAAGACCCTACAACCTTGAGGAATTTAAAGAATGGGGCTTGATCGATAAGCATGACCGCGATAAATTCTGAGCAGATGCCATCTCCTTGCTGAACCTCAGCATCAACTTGAATCCTTCAAACTAACTATCTTTAGGCTAACAGATAAGATCCAAAGTAGCAAATTAAAGCTCTGAAATTAGAAACTTTCTCTGGATTTAGCTCTTCACTTATACCGAAAAACAGATAAGGAAGGATTAAGAGTCCAATGACCATATAAAATACTAATGAGGCTATTTATATGCAACCACAGGTCATGCAATTATGAGAGAGAAAGATTAAACACCACGGCTCCTCATTAGTTTGTGGTGAAACTACAAATACTTTGCTCCAGCACTTGCCTAGGCACTCCACCCAGAGCTGAGAGATATAAGACACCATGTGTCCTCCTTCCTGTTCTGACATTTAAATTCACAACTGTAAAATCTAACCATATGTTTCAGAGCTAAAAGAAAAAACTATTTACATCCTTTTTGTGTCCGTTGTTGCAGAGGGAGATGGGAGATGGGACATCGGGATTAGATAGCCAGCAACCAGATGCATTGGCCCTCTTCCCAGACTGTGGGAGGGGGGAGTTTTTAGGTTCCTCTTTGCTAATTCTCTATGATACCTCTGAGGGTCAAACAGGGATAGAAATCAAAGAAAATGTCTTTGAACTGACTATTTGTTCTCAGAAAGAAAAGTGTGTGTGAGTCAGGATGTATAAAGAAATATCAGACCTAGAACTTGAACAGAAATGTGAATAATACAATATTTATTCCAGGTGAAAAATGAATTGTTCACCATCTTTGCAGTACTAATAACTGCAATCTCAACCATAAAGTAAAAGGTGTGCTCATGGTAGTCTGAGTAGGCAGTGACATTCATTTTCCTCATCTCATCACCCTCTCTAATTAGCACATTTCACCTTTTGTTAGGAATTGTGGAACCAGATCCAGGGCTTTTTTTTCTTCTACTTTTTTTTTTTTTTGCATGACAGAAACCACAGTTCAGAACCAGTCACACTCCTGAGCCAACAGGTTTTCTTTCTCATACAAGATGTGTTTTATACAGTGAGTTTTAACTCAGGGAGTGATAAACAACATAATAACAAATGAATAATGACATAGGTAACTGAAGAGCTATAGCTAATTAACAATTAATGCTTCTTCAGAACCCTAATTTAATGAGTGAACTATCACACTGCAGGCAAGAATCACTTAAACCCTGCTCATTTAGAAAGAGTGCAGAGTGGGAAAGGATGTAGTTCCTCTGTATCTGCTTTATTTAAGGCTAAAGGCTTGGACCAACATACACACACTGAGATTAAATTGAAATAACTAATACATTCATTTATTAGCTTTATTGGCGAAGTATGCGTACACATACACTTACACACATAACAGCAAAGAACATGGACAACAAGGCTGAACAAATAAAAGTAAAGAATAGACAAGATTAGTACAAAAGTATGTGGAAAGATAGGTGCGCATATAAATATACAGTAAATATGTGTAAGAAGCACCAATGACCAACAACTTAAAATAACACGTCTATACACAAGTCAAATGTTTCAGCAATACAAATAGTATTATATTAAAGCTAAAGCTGAAACGCTTATGAAAGTTCCTCCCTGACACCATCAACCTTCAGGAAAAACATCTGTTACGCACATTTTATCTGATCCTGCAAGATTTATTACAACAATGTGAAATTTTAAATGATTTATAAGAGTAAGTAAAGGGGACCAATTTGACTTTAAGCCCTATGCTTAAAAAAGTAATGATGAAATATTATATTCATGTAAGAGACCAGCATAACAGCAGTGCTTAACATGTTTTGCCTTTCCGACTGGATCACTTCACAAGCCAAAGTATGCAGAAGAATAGAAAAGTCAATTTGGATCAACTGATAAACTCATCACAGTTATAACAAATGTGTTGACATCTAACAGCTATTGTGGTTAATAACTTTTATGTTTACAGGGCATAGTTATGCCTTTTTGTGTCAGTATTTTTCTACAGCTGGATGTTTTCCTTCACTTTTTAAATTCTTTTCAAATGTAATACATACCACGCACTACCTAGATAGTATTTGAAAGCAAACACTTAAAGGGAAAATATGCAGCACCCTCATGTCAGTGCTGGTATTTACTTATGGTATCTTGCCAGCTCAGAAAAAATTAACATGGGTTTGCAGGATCGAGCTGGTGCAGCCACAAGGGCGACGAGATTAGCGGAGCTTCTCAGCAGCTGCTCATACTCATATCTCTCATTTGGTCTAACTCTCCTTCTTTGCAGGCTGTTTGTGAACTTCCCCTCATCCAAGCAGTACTTCAGAGACTTTAAGCACATCGAGGAGCCGGAGGAGCTGGAGAGGAGTGCCCAGCTTCGGAAGCATGCTCACAGAGTCATGAATGCCATCAATACACTGGTTGAGAGCCTTGACAACTCAGAAAAGGTGGCCTCAGTGCTGAAAGTGGTGGGCAAGGCCCACGCACTGCGACACAAGGTGGAGCCTGTGTACTTTAAGGTAGGGTGTGTTAATAAAAAAAAGAAGTGACACACACACACACACAATCAGACGTGAAAAAAACAAAAACAAATTAAGCAGTTAAAGCTGCATAAAGGTATTTTTGACCACTAGAGGGCAAGAAGGGGCCGCCCTGGTAGCTCTCCTGGTAGAGCTAGCTCCCCCATGTACCAAGGTTGAGTTAGTTCCAACTTTCTTCTGTCTATAAATATATATACTAGAGGGAAAGAAGTAAAAAAAATGATAATCGTTTAACACTTACTGCCATCTTTGTCAGTTACTGAATGGAGCTGAGGTGGGAAAGAAAGAAGGAAAAACCTCAGCTCTCTGTGATAGACACATCTGAGACACATGACAAATTTTGAGCCATAACATCGCATTAATGGAATAATGATAGTCAAACATACTGATCATTTAGATATAACATGGTAATTAGTGAGCTTTAAAGGTTCATATTTACTGTACAGACATGGTTTTAATCTACCCATCTAGTCTCAGTAAGAAAGCAAATAAGCGTATTTACCAAAATGTCAAACTATTCTATTAATGGAACTTTGAGGTGTCTTAAGTGCTGCATTTTGTTGTGTCTTGTCCAGATCCTTAGTGGTGTGATACTGGAAGTCCTAGGAGAAGCGTTTTCAGAAGTTGTGACACCGGAGGTGGCCGCAGCATGGACCAAACTCTTGGCTACGGTCTACTGCAGAATCACAGCCGTCTATGAGGAAGTGGGCTGGACAACGCTCTCAACCTCAACTGGATGAAGCTTTTAGTCTGGGATTACTGGACCATGAGCACCCAGAGAGGGATGAATTGTACTGTACTGACCTTTGAAGGGAAGTAATGTATCTTTACAGAAGTTATCTGACAAATCTGGGGAATACAGTTTAACGTAATCTAAGATAATTGTAGGCTATCGAACATACAGTCTAAATAAGAACTGTGCCCTTTTGATTGCTAATTGTGTGTGTGTGTGAGAGAGAGAGAGAGAGAGAGAGAGGAAGAGAAAAAATGAAAGCACTCTTTCTTGTTTTTTATACTCTTGTAAAGGACCAAACCATTTAAAGGAGAGAGCAAAGAGGAAGAAAATGCAACCATGAATCCAAAAGTGGACAAGAGGTCACATTTGACTTGGATGTGCCTTCTACTGAATGTGTATATCTAAAAACTGCCATGTAAATACCATTGTTTCTAAATATCGTGACGTTTCTCCTTTTATCAGTCTGTATCCACTTGTGTTCCCTTTATGAGATATTAAGAAGATTTTTTTTAAACATTTTTAACAGTTAATTGTAATGATTTTACATTTTTTCATTATGACTCACCTTTGTATCTGTATTTAGCAAAGTTTGAAATAAAAAATACAAAGAAAACACTGTGAAGTCACAGTCACAACGTTGAATCCTTCTAAATGTGTATCTGCTCTAATGTGATTCCCCTGCATTTTTTCTCACAATTGTGTTAACAAAATTAGCCTAATTAGCCTACTGCTCCCTTACTTCTCTGCTTGAGTCAGCAGTGCTAAGTATAAGTGGCTCAGCTGTTGAAAGTCCCCATTTATCCCACCATGCTCTCTCTTTTCACAATATACTGCAGGAACTGTGCACTTGGCCATCAGTAAATTATTTTTATCCAGATATACATTTGCTTGATTGGTGGCCCTCTAACAAAATGCAGTCCTTCCTTAAACAAAAAAAACCCACAACATCAAAGTTGATGTGGCTTGCTGTGCTGACGACATGGTGGCGAGGTGGTTTTTTCAGGTTTTCAGAATAGAAACACACAGAATGCTCTGTTTACCTCCTAGTCCTACCAGCGAGAGCCAACCCCACCCTTGATCCTAGCTAATCCTCTGAGCTAATCTCCTCAATCATGAGTAAGAGCCAAGAAGGAAGACAGGAATAGTCAAGATTGTTACACCACAAACTCATACCATTCAAGCCTTTCAATGGGAGGAGAAGTCTCAGTGCTATAAAACACCACCAGTCCCAAAGGCAGGAGGTCCTTGGGGATAGGACCATGTGCACCACTATGGTGGTCCTCACCGCCATCGCTCTCATCCTGCGGCAGAGATTTTCCGGCAAAATCTGGCCGTGAGTACTGCTCGTGAACTCTTGTGAATTTTAGCAGGCCATCTGTAGAAAATCTGTTTGTATTTTCAATCACGAAACAAATAACAGACTTTTTTAGACTTCTTTTTCAAGATTCAGCTTTTTAGATTTAGGTTCAGACTAGATTTTCCAATGCCGGATAACAAAAAAAGACAAATTCAACAGCTTGAGTCTTGTTAGAAAAGCATTAAATACACATAAAATACTTGAATCCATACGGTTGACAAAATGTGAACAAACACAAACTCAGAAGGTGCATGCCTGTTTCATGTGTGGGAAAGTGAGGGAGGACGGTGAGACCTATCTGCACCATTGATTTGAAATCACTACTGTGATTATTTTAGGGTTCGCCTGGAGCAGCAGCGTGTGGATTAAGTGGCTCGATACATAACAACAGTGTATTCCAGTTTTTTTAATGGAGAGATGAATGGAGGGCAAAGCATCAGAGCTCTTGAGTTCATAGCTGCTAATTGACGTAAAGTGCAATCTTCTAAGCCCCCCCACCCCCCGGCCCTTCTTAGCCACTCATACAGCAATGGCAAACAATACCACGTGGCACCATGGAGCATGGCAACAGCTAGCTCACACAATTATGAGCTAATAAACAGGAAAACCTCCAGTTTTTTATGAGTTCACATCATTTACAAATCTCTTCCCAGATAACTGTGTCCAGGCACTGTGATGATACATATATGTAGCATTTAGTATTGAGTATTATGTTCTGTATCACAGGCAGAAAGAGGCTGTTGAGAAAGATGTGCCATACATGAAGAGCAATGGAGCAGCAGAAACCCCAAAAAGACAACAGTGAGCATCACAGGGTAAGGACACATAGACAGTCAAGTCAATGAAAACAGACTGAGCAGATGTATTATAGAGCTATATGAGCCCTGAAAGGGTAGCTTTCAGCTTCAAAAACTGTGGCACTTGATAGCATGGTTCATGTTTCTCTGCCTGGTAAACACATGTCTTCCAAACTCCATGCGCCCAGTTTGTAAAACTGGCTCTTTGGATAACACTATGACTCCCATACCTTCTTAGAGTTTCCTAAAAAGGAACTGATATGTAACTGTATATTCTTATAAAGTTTCCGGCAAAAGGATAATGTCACTTGCTACTTATTTTAGGGAAAAGCGTTCAACTAGTACTACTCGAATTAATCACCTAGAGATATTTTAGTCCGTGCAAAGCTGGTCAGCTGAAAATACACAATTGTGAAAGAATAGAATTGTATGTATGAAGAATACAATGACAATAATGTAATATAAACTTGGTTTTGAATGGAGCAGTTCTTTTTTAAAGGGAATTCCAACAACTGCCCTTTAATTCAACATCTAATTGAACTCAAACGACTGTCAGACCTTCGTTTCTTGCTAATTATGACCAATTTGCTGTTTCCATAAAAAAGTTGGGACCTGTAAAATAAAGTTTGTTATAAGCTGTAATCTGAGATAACCCTGTCACCAGACAAGAACACCTCAATTCGCTTCTATCTGATGTTTTACATTATTCATTTAAATCAATAATGTATATTTTTCATAATAGTTCATGTGAAAGAAAACAAATGCATAGCCAGACAGCCAGCCCTATGAAACATTTCACTGGCTCTTGATGATGAGTAAACTGATAATCATATGTAAAACTAGTGGAGTACCCCTTTAAGTAAACTTTGCACTTTACCTCGAACAAAACTTATTTGAAGATAGCAGTGTTTGTATTGTCGGCAGTATCTTGGAGCAAAAAAACTGGGCTAATGCTATATATGCTATATATTATAAACTATATTATATATGCTATATGTTATAAACTGATTGTATCAAATTAAATTAAATTAAGATGTGAATTAAAATACAGTATATAAACACAAAAACTGATAATCACAGTGGGAGAAAGAGAGATAGGAAAACATCCAGATAGAGAAAGAGACAGTTATGTGGAAGTGCTGTGTGTGTGTGTGTGTGTGTGTGTGTGTGTTAGGGGAGGTTTACAGAAGGGGCTTCAGACAAGGGGAGAAAGTGGAGCAGTGTAGCATGTTACAGAGGCACAGATGCATAAAGAGCTAAGATGCCTGCCCCACATTTAGCTTTTAAGTATTCGCTGCTACACTGCTAATACTAAATGATTCAGAGGCAGAACAACAATCCATCATCTCTTCGGAGGGTTATTATAAGTACAGTACCTCCATACAGCCACACGCTTTAACGCAGCTGTAAGAGATCTTGACATAAAGTAATAAACCAACAGACCATTTTACCTGTAGGTCACAGGCCTCTGATATCTTTCACTTGTTATCTGAGTCATTTTTATGGGGTTAAGTGTATTCAGCTGAGTCAGGGTGATTCATTCTTGTCAATCATCATTTCATGATTATTTTCAAACATTACCATGACTTTGCATGTCAGCTTTTACTTTCCTTTACTCCTCCTCCCCTGTAGACAAGATCAGCGTGGGCCATCAAGTCTGGTGAGCTTCAGGTGAGCTCGGTCATTTGCTATGAATTAAACCAGAAGACAAATAGATAAATTGTCCACAAAAAAGAAAAAAGAGGACAATGTGTATTTCCTTCACAAGTTTTAAAGCAGCAAACCCTGATTTCTTTTCCCTTCTTTTTTCAGTGGCCGCTGCTATCAAGATATTCTCCCCCAGATACTACAAGAGAGACTTCCTGTTATCTTTTTTGTTGTTTTCTCTCATTGATCAGATTCTGATTCATGTGCACTTGACAGCTCACGACAAGACTCCCACCAGGATTTAAAAAAAAAAGTGGGCTAGAAAAACAATGAGCCCTGTTTTGATCGTGGCTTCCCTTATCTGTTCTGCAGATGCTCTCATTACTGAAACAAGAAAGAGCAACTGAGTGAATTCCAGCTTGGAAGATGAAGCCTGACAAAGCTGTGTATTTGTCATGAAAACTGAATTTACAGTATTGTTTTCTGTTACAGAACAGATGTGGTCGGGTTTTAATGATAAAACATGTTCTGTGCCTCTGCATTAAAACCAGCTATACCGATTTAGTTGATCTTCTTGTTTTTAAAATATTTTCAATTATTTGTGATAAATGTATGTATGAGGACAGGATGTATCTTAAAGAGTAGCTTCTCTGAAGATCTCATAAGTGACCTAATTAATCCTGAACTAGGGGCTGAAGTCATGTATTGTCTCGTGTACTGTATGGCAGGTAGGGTCATTCCGTGAGTCCCTTAAAGGTTCATGTTGTTCTCACAGGGGAAGCCCGCTGATTAAATAAAGCAGTGAAATGCATTTGTGTGTCATTGTGTGCTTCTGAGTGTCACTGATATTGTCTCTTTTCTATGAACTAAGAATAGCTGTGTTTGTGTTGCTGTTAACTTATTAAAATATGTGCATTTATCTTATAATGACATCAGTGAAGCATTTATTTCCCCTCTAGTTTAGAAATGGTCAGTTTTGTTTGGTTTTGTTGGTTGCATACAGTTATTGTCATCTATGTGTGCTATTAGCAATGTCTTTTGCCTCCAAAGTGTAAAATAGATGTTTCAGATTGCATAAGAAATGTAGATTGACATTGCTGTAAATGGTGTTCTTCTTCAAAGTATACATCAATTCTGCTTGGACTTTTGCTTTACAACATCAAGGTTCTTTATATTCTATATATTTCCTGCATTAAGTGCATTCTGAAACAAGTCTTAAATATTGATATAAAGCACAAAACACAATAAGATAAGATAGACTTTATTGTTCTAGTGGGAAATATGCCTTGGACATCACAGTGTGTGCAGTATCAAATCACAGAAACACAACAGTAAAAACAACCCCCCATCATTACAGTCATCTACAAAATCGCAAGGTAAAGATCATCCCATGCCATGCATTATAAACTCATTTCTATACACACTCATGCAACTTTATCGCAGGAGAATTACTATCAGTTATCAGATGGAAGTGAGAGTTTTGTAGTGTTTTGCTGTTTAATCTATCACAGTAACTGTAGATTTGTATACTGTCTGCAGCAGGATACACTAAGACCCCCTACATAACAACTCCCCACTGGCACACTAACACAGCATTATGGAGGGGTTTTGTGATGATGGAGATGGAGGAGCAGAGGAATGAATAGTTATAAATTTGAGCAATGCGCTTACTGAAGTTATCATCGTACTGATTAGAGTGCAGCATCAGGCCTAGACCTCACTGAATTAAACATAGGCTTCAGAAGATAAATTATTCAGCTCTTCAGTTTTGCTGTCACTGATTTACTTCCACTATCTGTCTGAGCTCTGGCGCCACCTGGTGGTGAAAGAGTTAGATGTATATTTCACCAAGTAAGGAAGCAGCTAAAGATGTCAAAGGGAGTCAAAGACGAGCAACTTCAACATTTAAACGCAGCCCAAAACAAACTCATTTCTGAAATATGTTTCCTGAACGGGTACGCTGAAACTACGTTACCCACAATGCACTGCAGACTGTAAACAGGAAATGTGTGTCTCGCACCGGGTTGTGGTAATGATGCTGCTGCAGCAACTAAATCTCTCAAAAAATAGACGCTTGTGATTTGCCTTTTGTTTTACGGGCAGCTCAAACCTTAAACGTTGCCATTACAACCATAAACTTTGTGTCAGCAGACTGAACTAGTCGTGGCTAACGGCTGTTTATGTAGTTCTGTTAGCTAGTCTGTAGCGGTGTGAATGGTTTCAGCCTTAACGTAACGTACTGTTAGCAAAGTTGCCACGTTTTAAATAAAACAACGTCGCGACTAAACACACAAGTGTTACAGCGTGAAACAACGCGTTATGTAGCCATATGATGTAACTACAAGTGTGCATTGTCTCTCTGACGTGCTCGCTGACCGGTAACACAGTGGTTACCAATGGAGACAGGAGACGCCTGATCAGATTTAACTTAGCTAACGTTAGCTAGGTCAGCTAGCCACCCTGAAATTTAACGCTACCAAGAGAGAGTCAACATGGTGAGTCCAACAGAACCTACATGGTTGTGATTTGTCAGTGGGAAAGTTAAATGCAGGTTTTAACCACTTTGTGTGCGTTCAGTCGATTTGGTCTTTGCAGTAGAAAGTTGCATTAGGTCCATCTACTCCAGCTGTGAAGTGACTGGTTATGTTTCATTGCTGTTTACAGGCTACAAAGCTGAAGGGCAAATCATCCAAAAGTAAGTCCCTCTAGTGTTAGTTGAATGCTGCACTGCGCTGTTTTAGGCTTTACTTTGCAGGAATCCACTTCAAATCAAGACATGTTTATTTATATAGTCAAAAATCACAAGTGTGTCCCAGAGGGCTTTACAATCTGCACATCATTGTCTGTCTGTCCGTCTGTAGATCCTCAAATCATCTGGAGGATCCCTCCACCAGAACAATAACAGACAAACAGTAGCTTGTGGCAGTATAATCAGATATACACAGAGGCAAATTAAAGTGTAATCAGATGAAGAGTCCCAAGCTTGTGTAAAAAGTGTGTTCCCTCTTTTTTTGCCTAGGTTCATTTGGAGATGATGATTTCCTCGACAGCTTATTTGATGATGAAAGTAAGTGAGCAGTTCAGCAGTTTATCATTATGGTATCACCACTGTGAAAGCTTCACCATTTATGATATTTTCTCTCAACAATTTACTCACCAGAACACCCAGTAAGGGGGAAAACAACCCGCAGTGGACAACTGAACCGGTAAGTTGGGGGAATTCAACAGTTAAATACCATTAATTCTAAATTATAACTCGCCCCGTTTGTGAGTTTAATCATTTTTTCCGTTTCCAGCTCTTTTGCCACTGATAACATCTTCAGTATGCTAGCAGAGGAGGTGAAGAGGGATGGAGGCGGCGCTGAGGTACGTGAAGGGAGACATAGATACGTATACAGTACATACTCATATGTCTTATATTTCTTGCATAATTTTACTGTCTCTTTGTTAACATTTACTTTTCTGTCCAAGGACTCCGATGTCTCTGCAGCAGATCCCAGTGACATACTGAAGAACATGAAGGTAGGTCATTATAAACAGTGGAAATGCAGACCCAAAGTTCATCATCGTAGCTGTCTGTACAAGGTCTCAGGTCCACTCACGCTGCCTATTGTCTGTCTGTCCTCATTCAGGACATGGATGATATGGACGCTGACCTTTTTTCATCAAAGAAAAAGCTGAGTTCAGCTCCTGCTCAAACAAAGCAGTTCGGTAATGAGGGGCCAAAGAAAGACTCCTCCGCGTTAGAAAGGAACGTAAAACCAGAGGGAGCAGGTAATTCAGTGCGGCGTGTTCCTGCATTCATTATTTTCTCATTATTAGCTTCACGTGATTACCGGCTTTGAAGTTTACATTAGCAGCAATCAGAGCGGGCTGTGTCTCCCCCCTCTTCACTCAGACGAACCCACCCCAAGAGGGAAGAAGCCAAACTCGGCGCCTTCGTCCACGGCACATAACTATAAGAAGTTCACGTTCTCTGGTGAGTGACCCGCCCCTCTGCGCTGCCGAGCTTTATATAACTCAACAGTTGCTTACTGATAGCTTTGCTTTGCTTTTCTCGAACTGCTGCATTCATTTAGACAGTGATGGTGATGACGAAGGTCTTGGTCAGACACCTCACGCTAAAGGTACATTAGAACAGATGTGATGTGTGTTTGGCCTGTTACTTGTAGTTGATACCAGTAGTTTCAGTGGGCGTCTGGGGGAGAGGTGCAGACACTAAAAAGTGACAGTATCACAAATGTACAAACCTCAACATACAATCTACAAACAAATAATTTGGATTTATTTGAACATATGTGTACATGGTTGTATGTGTTATTAGTATCTATCTATATGATCCCTTTGTTGCTTTACAGTCGTGTCGTACAGTAGTGTCCGAAAACAGTGTAAAAAGAGTAAAGAATCTCATTTCCACTGCAGATCTAGACGACCCCCTAGCTGATCTACTTGATGACTTGCTTCCAGATGAAACCAAGCCCGAATCTAAATCTAGCACACAGCAGGCCAAAGCTGGAAAATCTGCACCATCTTCTGCCGCATCTCTTATCCCAAAGACTGAAACACGTGAGCCTCAAATGATCCGTAATTATTCTTTTTCTTCCCACCTTTTTCATGCAATCACACAAACACTAAAGTCCTAGATGTGTTTGTCTGTGTGTGTTCTTTGTTCACCAGCAAAGGCAGCAAAGAAACAAGCTGATCTTACATTTGATGATGATAAGGATGACCTAATGGATGCGCTCGGATTTGACAGCGATAAAAACAACCCCAAGAAAAAGGAGTCTGCGCTGTGGCCCAACAAGGAAAGGTAACAGCTCAGTTTCCACTCTCACTGTCTCACTCTCATTGTTTGTCTTTATTTATAGTGCTGAAATGATAAATAATTACTGCTTTAGTGCCTTGGGGTGCAGCTGAAAACAAAGCTTAACTCTGACAATGTTTTTACAAAGCAACATCTTTCTTTGTTTGCAAAAAAAAAAAAATGCAAAAACTTTCCCTGCCTTCCTTTGTATGTTAACATGCTGCATGGTACTGTATATCTTGTCTCTTCTATCCTCTTTTCCTCTGCTGTGCGTACATTTAGGAGCGAGCCCCCTCAGAGACCTCGTACCAGACTGGATGAGATTCTGGAGAGTTTGCCTTCGCCTAGTCTTCTGGAGCGACCTCCGACGGGCGAAAGGAAGGACCAGCCTCAAGAAAAGCAGCAACAGGAGAAGACCTCCGCTGTGAAAGGTAGCTGAGCGTTCTCTGACCTTCTGCTTAGCGTAAGTATGAGTTTCAAAGTAAAGCTGATTTTGTTTCCATTCATCAGAATCACTTTTAGAAGATGACCTCACATTTGGCTCCTATCAGCCCACGCTGGTATCCACGCCTGAAGGGCGCCAGTCCCGCAGACAGTCTGTCAGGTGTGTGTAAAGTCCAATTTTGGTGCTTTATAGTGGGATTTTTGCCTGCTGTGGGAAAAACACTTTTTTTTCTTATCAGATTTTCTACAGAGGATGTCAGTTCCGCTACCCCAGAGAAGAAACCCATACCCACCACCCCCACCTCCTCTCGACACCGCAACTCCGCTGACTGGCTAGGCCTCAAGGCAAACGTCGACCATACCTTTGATGCCAAAGAGACCAAGGCCTCAGCAGAGTCTCCAAAGGCTCCTTCCTCTCCTGTAGTAGAGAGAAGGCCCTCCCTGACGAGTAGCCACGTCACATCTGCCGCAAAAACGGCAGCAGACACGCCAGCCCCGACGGATAATATCACAAAACAAACTAAGCCGGAGGTCTCCAAAAGCCAGAAGAGAGAAGAGGAGGATGACTGGTTAGCAGGGGCACTGAGCAGGAAGAAGGCTCTGTCAGTGTCAAACTCTGAGGCAAGAGCGTCGAAGCAGGAAGACTCTTTAGGCCTGGGAGAAGAAGAGTCGATCGTCAGGTACTGTGGACGCCACGAACAACAAAGGAAGTACGATGACAGAGGAAGCTTGTTTCACAGTACTGAATGATAACTTGCTCTTGTTTTCAGTAAACAAGTCACTTCACAAGCTCCCAGGGGCGGAAAGGACACTCTTACATCTGTCAAGGAAACTAGGTATGATATTTGTTGTGTCAATCCATTAAACCCGTGTACTGTAGATGACAATATTTTGCTAGTTTCATTCTCCTTTGTTTTGTGCAGCAACACTTTTCTTGGACAGCCGAGCCCCACTGCTCATTCTACTCCTGTCAGAGAGAAGGGGACCAAGCAAGGTATTTACTACTCGTACTACAACACAACTGATAAATGATGAATTCAGATTGCATAGCAACCATACGTTTCAAAGCCTCGTCTCTCCCTGGTGCATTTAGAGTAGAAGCCTTTCTTTTAGCTGGTTAATCAATCATTCAGTCGGACCTTATTCTTCCTTAATACTTATCACATTGTGCTCGTAATCTTAGCGACTCATCAACTCACATTCTGCTCCTCCTCTCGTACAGATACCATTACAACTCGCCCCTCCACTCCATCACAATCCCCTTCAGTAGTTGCCGATTATACACCCACCACCCAGCCTTACCTCCCCCCCACCTCAACATCCGCCTCACCAACCGCTCTCCATGCTAAAGTAGACCTTGAACAAACTCTTGGTTCGTCTCATCCCTCAGATTGCCCTCCTCAAGTTACCGGTCCCTTGGCAGCCTCTTCTGCTAGCATTAGCCACACCCAACCCCAGCCTCAGTCCCAACCCTACCACTTACCATCCGATAAGGGATCCGGGGTGCCACGAGGGCCTAGTCAGGCTTCGGATGAAACCCAGCAACAGCTGCCGTTGCTCAACCCTGTGTCTGCCATACTGCCTGGCTCAATGTGGTGTAGGTGATCTTGGGGAAATCTGAAGTAGTTTTAGATACAGTAGCATTTTCACCAGTGCTTTAATATCTAATAGGAGCAGATCAATATGATTCTTACTCATGGTTGTTTTTTTCTTTCCAGCAGTTCCACAGCAAACCCAAATGCAAAATACACCAGCTCCTGTCCAACAACAGGTATTTGTGCTTTTCTGCAATCAGCTTGTCATGATTGAGGAGATCATATAATATGGCTTTTTTTAATCACTTCCATATCTTCTCAAAAGGTGACACTTTCAGCAGACAGTCTGCAGCAGCTGCTTCTACAACAGCAGGTGAGGAACATAAATGTCTCTATTTGCAGATTTATTCAAAATATACACACACATTTATCACCTTGTTTATTCTTGACTTGTTTACTCTTCTCCTCAAGATGATGCAGTCTCAGTTGCTGGGTCTAGGTTGTGTCGTGGATGCGGGGGCCCTGCAGAGACACAAGGAGAAAGAGCAGCAACCTGGAGACTATCAAGCTTTACAGACTCGAATCATCCAGCTGGAGGGACAGGTACATTAATGCTGTTGTAGTGATGAGAAGGAAACAATAAGAACTGTATGTCTGCTGTATTTTCAGGGAGGAATAATAACCCGCCCTCCATGTACCTGCGCAGCCTGAGACTCCTGTGTGTTATTGTCTAGGTGAAGACCCTGCAGCTGGAGCGAGACCAAAGCCAGATGTTACTAGAAAATGTCCAGCAGCGGCATAAACAGGATATGGAGCTCATGGAAAAAACACACAAGTATTTAGACCACACACACTCTGTAGTGGAAATGTGCAGCTCGTGTCTCCATGTTTACCATATATTATGCATAATTCACTACACTTCAAGCAGCTTATGTTTGTCTGTATGCTTAACACATACTGTAAGCATTTTTTTTTTTGCACGTCCAGGGCTCGAGTGAAGCTTCTTGAGGAATCAGCAGCCCAGAGGGACACGCAAGCGCGGCAGGAGTGTGAAGACCTAATGGAACGCCTGGCCGCGGTAACACGATTGGCTGAGCAGGAACGCGCAGAGCTGCAGGCTCAGTACCAGCGCAAACTGGCCCAGGCCCAGCAAGACAGAGACCGCGAGGTGGAGAGACTCAGAGACCTCCAGAGGTACACCAGGAAAACATTTTCAATAGTAATAGAGTCGTTCTACAACATTTATTCAACAGTACTGACCAGAAATGTCATTAAAGTAATATACATACAAAAGAGTAAAAACAGGATGAAGCAAAAAAAAACAAAGTTCCTTAAGAACCAAACAACACAACAACAATCACTAAAGTTAGTGTACTTTGCTGTGTCAAAATCAACAAAAAAATATCCTAACCTGTTTTGGACTATTCTAGAGTCTTTATTTTATATCAGGCAGCTTAATGTTTCCACACATCAGGGGTTTGATTCAAGGTTAATTAAATTATTGAAATAAGTCAGGAAGTCCCAGATTGAGCATATTCTATTTTTTTTATGATAAATAAATGACATTAAAGTTGACTGTCCCTGTTATATTCATCCTTTTTTGCCATCTAGGAAATCTATCTTGGAGATGAAGAAGGACCACGAGGACCAGGTCCAGAGACTGAAGAAACTAAAGGATGAAGAGATTGATGCGGTCACAAGCGCAACATCTCAGACCAGGTAAGATGTTATCAAAAGACATCATTATTCTATAGTAATTTTATACATGAAATTCCTATGATATAAAGCATGTAGCCAGATCAAACAACTGCAGAGTGTTTCTATTCTACTTTAACTGTGAGCCTGGAATTTCAGAGATTTTTGTAATATCTACAGGTCTGTCTGTGTTTTTCGTCCAGGTCTCTTACAGTGGTGATTGAGCAGATGGAGCAGTTCTCCTCTCGGCTTGGAGAGCTTTCTTCCCGGGTGGAGAGCACACATGAACACACGGCTCACGGCCTGGAGCAGGGAGCACGGCACAGAGACGAGCAGCTTCGAAGTACCCCACACACACACACACACAACACAACACACACACAACAACCACACCACACACACGCACACACGCAAACACTTTGTGCAAATAGGTCAGGATACAAGTTGTCTCATAGCATGCTGTAGTTGGCATCACATTGCAAGTGGGTTAAGGTCATTCTCTAATGTTTCAGTAATGCAGGACCGTCTGGCCCAGCAGCAAAAAGCCATGGCAGAGGAGAGAGCTTACCTCAAGGAAATCATTTCCAGGATGGACACTCAGCTCAATGAGCAGCAGAGACAGCTTGAGAAGGTCAGGGTGATACCGGGCTTTGAAAATAGATTGTCTTTAGGATACCTACATTTGCTTTGACATTAGCAGTGCAGCTCAAGTGCATACATACAATTAAAAGTGATGCTTTTCCCCTCAAAGACTGATGCCATTATTTGTATGCCTCAGGAACGCTGGAAGATGACAGCAGACCAGGCCAAGGCAGAGTCTACCCAAAGAGGCCTGGAGGACGAGCGGCGTGCCCTCAGCATGCAGATCAACATGGAAAGAGAGGAGCTGGAAAGAGCCAAGGTGAGGCGGATGAACAACATCAGTGCTGGTGGTGAACAAGTGCTCTACCTTGAGTCTTAGTTGACCTTACCTCTCCTGTCTGTCTCTTTGTTTCCATCAGAGTGCATTACTGGAGGAGCAGAAGTCAGTGATGCAGCATTGTGCAGAGGAGAGGAGGAAGCTGGCAGCTGAGTGGGCCCACTTCCACGCCCTGGAGAAGCAGAGGCATGAGAGGGCCGAGCGGGAAGTCAGCAGTCTCTTGGAGAAGAGAGAGGGCTCCATCATCAGTCTGGCACAGGTCAGCTTCACCACAGAGAGAAAAGAGAAATTGGTTTTGACACTCTTTCTCTGAGGATTTACTCATTTAAGTGCTACTTTGTTACCTGTAAAGTAAGGTTAGGTTCACATCACTAAATATAATGGCATATATTCAGTCAAATTTTCAAAGCTCTCCCCCAGAGGACAAAATGAATGGAATGGATCTCTGTGTCTGTTGTAGGAACAAGCTGACCTAAAGCTTCATACTGCAGAGCTGAAACAAAAGCAAATGTCTGTGGCACAGGAGAGGGAGACTCTGGAAAGACTAAGAGAAGAACTGGACAGAGAGAAAGAGAGAATAAGCAGCACCGCCTTGAGACTCAAGACACGAGCCCAAGAGGTGGAGGCCTTTAGCAAGGTAAATCTGCACCACACAGACTCCTACATACATACGTAACATGTAGAGTTAACACGTAACATCTGACCGCTCTCTGTTCTTTGCAGCTTGCTGCAGAGAAGCACGAGGATGGAGAACGAGCCTTGCAGGAGGCAAAACGTGTGGAGGTTGAGCACGAGGCAAGACTCAGGAATATCCATACGCAGACCGAGCGGCTGAGGCAGCAAGAACAACGGATCCTTCAGGTGTGTGTCGCTGAGACAGCTGACCCTTCAGATTGGGCTTCTATTTTACTAAAAATATGAAAAGCACATTATAACGGTAACTGTGTGGTTGTTATTAAACACTTGTTACAGGAGCAAATGCGGTTAAGTCATCTGCAGAAGGAGACAGAGAGACCAAGACAAGACACTACAATTTCCTCTTTACCACAAATGATTCCACCCGTGTTACCAGGTGAAGTTAATTGTGGTTATTGAAACTGTCAATAAAAAAAAGTTACTCATACAAAATAAACCCATTGAATGTTAAGTGAATAACAAGGTTTTGTTCTTTTTATCTGTAGATGCAGGTTCAGTGTCACCGAACCTTGAGCTGGCATCAACCTTGAACATTCCCCCTCCTATTTCATTTGCTAACCCTCAAGCCATGGCTCTTCAGGCTAGTCTGGCTCTGTGGAAGTACACTGCAGAAAGGGTAAGGTAACACAACGGAGATACACTTGTGCTTAGTCGCATTGTAGAAAGGGTAACTTCATGTTCTGATTGAAAAAAAAACAAAAAACAAATGGGCTCCACAGAAGTCACATGATTTTGATTTGTGCATGACCCGCTGAAGGTAGCAAACCTTTAAAAAAAAAAAAAAAAAAGCTATAGGTCAGTCTATTAACCATGTTTTAGAATTTAATATAGAACATCTGAATAATTCGACAACTTGAAAACAAAATGAAACCAGTCCAAGTTACCAGTAAAAGGGATTCAAATGCACAACGGGTTGCTTTTTGTTAGACTTAGGATTTAATTCTTTATAATATAAAGAAAATGAACACAAATACGTTGGTACGGTACAAGATTTTAATGTTTATATGAAACAATTACAACATTTGGCTCAACCCACAATCAGCTTTCCAACACATTCAGTTTGTTACAAGAATCTTCTGCCAGAAGCTTCTTAACATTTCAAAACTTAAAAGAAAGTTGTGTTTCTGTTCCTAATTACTTTGTCTTCCTCCCTACAGGACCGTGAATACCTCCAAGAAGAGCAGATCTTCTTGGAGAATCTGAAGAAGAAATCTTACAGATCATCTTTCAACACAGATTGACCAAGACACACTGGGTGCTCCCAGTAGGATCCCTGTTACTTTTCATGTGCCCAATACTTGAATTTTATACAACAGCTTAACATTTTATTAAACATGTTTTAGATGAAACTCATTCATTTGATACATTTATGGTGCCCGACTTCTTGATCATTCCCAGGCAGGTGTTGTGTCCACTTCCTCACTGATTTCACCTGCAAGTAAAAATAAGGGAGATTAGACTTCTACAATAATGCAACTACAGTAAGCCAAAGCTATATTGGTCATGCATCTCCAGTCAAGCCTCAGGTTACCATAACTCAACACTTAAGTTCAGACAGGGATAACTTTTATCATCACTGGCTTGCCTTCAATTATCAAGTGTGAGTCTCGCAGCATTTACCTGTTCAACTCATCTCAGCACCCATGTGTCGTCTCACGGTCTGACTCTGCAGATGTGGAGACCTGTAGGGGAGACATTTCACATCTACATCATTAAGTGGCCAGATGAATCGCACCAACAGCACAAAAAGGTTGAACGGCATTTCTCAGAACAGCTATTTCCATCGTCAGTTATCGCATCAGACGGCACTTCCTATGCAGCAGTTTTCATCACTGAATCAGTGGCAGCGTGGATCAGGAGAAGCAGGGTGGTACAAACCTTTTCACCGTGCCTCCTCCCTTTGGTAGTCGGGGCCAAACGGGGACAGGAGAACCATGAACCTGCAATAAACACATTTCATTAGTGACAGTCACTCAGCAGCAGGTCAGCATGCACAGGTCAGCTGCCAGTCAGATACCATTGCTGTCCACACTGTTTTTTCAGACAGGGATAACAAACTCATCACATGTGCTGCAGAGAGAGGAATATCAGATATCACACCAGTTCTAGTCCGTTTACCTTTCAGTAGGTGATGAAGCGTAGCCTTTGCTGGCAGGAAAATGAGTCCATTTCCACATCAGACAGAGATTCCTGTAAAGACAGAATATATTAAGTAAATCATACATTAAACTTTAGTTAGAGACATTAGCTGGTGACCAAAGGAAGGCCACGCTCCTGTGACCGCCTGGCAGAATACACGATTAAATTAATCTGAATCTAATATCTAATCTAATAAAGGGTTGGTGAAGTTATTCTACGTGCCAGTGAACTTAGAGCATGTCTCCAGGTTGTCCACAGCAGCGACTTCAAGATCACATGTGTAACTTTTCCCCTACACGGTCTTGCACGTGTTAGCCTCACGTAAGGATAGCTAGCAGGCTAACAGGCTAACAGGGTTCAAATTAAAGCTCTTCTTCACAACTCCTCCTCAAATAATCACCTGTTCACGGCGGCTCGTCTGCTTTAAACTCCATGTTTGTAGAGAAACGCGCCACAAAAGGTGAAAACTGCATGCTGCAGTCGGAGGCTCGCGGTGGGACTGCACCGTACCGCCGACGGAGGAGAGCAAGACCGGACATCTCGCGTGATAACGCTTTTATACGCTGTAAACGTCACATCCCACGTGACTACTGACTGGGTGTGGTAAAAGTTCAACTTGTATTTTTAATTTGCTTGAGAAAAAAAAGAACAAAAAACCGTACTATTCCTAATTAGATCTTATGCTAATTTAACAATGAATAAAAGTGCTTCTAAAAACTGACACACATGCTTTGACATTGTGTCGTTATATTGTTTTACATGAACAAATAGAGAGGACAGTGTTAATATTTGCTTTGCTAGTTATATAAAGGGGTCATAACTACAGTCAAACCTCCAGATGCACTGACCTGAGTCCTGTCAGAAGAAAAACACCTGTGCTGAAATAAATCACAAAAAACAACACAATTTAATCATATAAACTTTTCTACAGATTGAAAACAACCATTTTATTCCACCTTAACCTCGAATCATAACAAATGTCATAATAAGATGTGTATCAACAAAAAAAACATAGCTCCTGTAGACATGAAACTGTAGAGGCACTTTCGGAGTGAGCTGTTTACTTCAGTGCTTTAATTCTGATTTACAGTGAAAGGATTAGTCAATCTGCTTTTGGTTGTGAGAAATACTAGGCACAATGTCTAATTGATCAGTTAACATGTTGTGTGGTTGCTTTATTTGATGAATTATTCTCTATATAATTGTAAACAGCCTATAAACGCAGGATTGGAATTTAAACTCGCTTTGTGGTTAAATATTGTGGATTAACTGGTTTAACCAGAGCTGTCATGTTAGAGGGAGCAGGAAGGGTTCACCAGGAGTGGAGCGAGGACTGCTCTCTCCTCCGGCTCCATCACTGCCATTCCCTCTTTCAGTCACTAGGGAGAGACTCTGAACTAGGAAAGCTGCTTTTATCGCACTCACAGGGTCCCACAGCACAGCAGGCTGATCGGATCAGAGTCTGCACCGCACCGCCATCCGCACACCGGCCTGCGGGACGCGTCGCACTCTCCGTCCGGGATGGAGAAAGGCGCCTCTGAACCGGACCCGTCCCACCAGCGGAACGGGGTCGTGGGCGTGCTGTACGGGGAGTTCACCGACGCGCTCAACGACAGGGTCCGGTACTCGGTGAGCTTGACGGAGAGCGCCCTGACCATCCAGATGATCTCCTCGTCACCCGGCCGGACTAAGGTGGTCTTTAACTTGACCGACTGTGTCGGCTGCCGGGCGTACAGAGGGCCGGACAGCGCGGACGTCGGAGCCTACTTTACCGCCTATTTCTACCCGTTCAAGAGGCGCTGGATGAGCGCCGGAGTGGCCCGGCAGAGAGTGGAGCAGTGCTTTCGGGTGGCGCTGGTCCAGGACCCGCTCGCCAACCTCCAGGAGGCTGAGAGGTGGGCTCGGGCCATCAGAGATGCCTCCGCGCGGCAGGCGCCCCGGAGAGACGGTGAGCACCGAGGGGGAGGCGGAAAGATTAACATGCAACTTTATATGATGACAAGTACAGGCCTGCATGTAACAAGAGGGGGGGTATGAATATGATAAAGTAAGCTCTGAGTTCAGTGGCACCTGAATATAGTCCGTGATAGTGATTTCACTTCTCTTTCTGTGTGACAGAAGTCTTGTGAAGTTAACTTGTAGGTTAACCTGTAAGTAGGCTGATCGGACTCTCAGGAAGTCCCGCTTGATGCCCCACAGTTCACCTTCCTGCTGTCAAAAACAGGTTTGGAGGGGGAGTGCACACATTCCTCTCAGTAACCTGCTCTACCTGCCCTGAAAGGTGATCCAGCAGCCAGCAGCAACTAACAGCTGCCTCATTCATTCAAACTGCCCACATGAGGGGGATGATTCTGGATCTGGAGCCTGCTGTAAACACACACACACACAAAACTGAACAGTTTTATACTGGTCCTATGTCAGGAGAGAGTGTATTCGCTGCTCAGGCTTCATTATTCCTGCTCAGTGAATTCCCACTGAGGCTGTATTGTTGATGGGTGGGGGGAAAAAATCACATCAAAACAAAGCTTGTTTATCATCCTGCTTTGCAGCAGCTACGTCTAATTAGGTCTCATCATGTCTCGCTCTGTTTAAAAGACAGACTGTCCTCAGGTTCCTTTGTCTTACAATCTCATTAGCTTATCCGTCCTGGTACACAATGAAACAGTAATTAATGCGATTGCAATATGAGAAGTGTTTATGCAGCTAATTACCAGTCATTTGAGAGGAAGGGGTGACACTTGCTGAGGAGGAGAAAGAGCTGTTTGGGTCCCAAACTGTGGATTCTGTTCGTCATTAGAGAGCAAATTCTGAAGTGGCTCTGTCAGGTCAGGTAATAACCTTTTTTTTCCCTCACGTAGAAACATTTAACTGTTTCAAATATAAAGCAGGGGTGCACTCCTGGGCAGCAGGTCAAAGAGGAAGCGGATATTTGACCTGACAGTGACGAATTAGGAATGTTGGTTGCCGTGTTGGACGGGGGCAGGATAAGGAATGAGGTTATCCTCCTGGTAGCAGCCTCCAGGTGTACACAGCAAACACAGAGACTGGGCTCTGTGTGATGAGGAGGAACATCCAGCCTCCCTCTGCTCTACAGCCAGCAGGAGTTTGGGTTTCAGCCCTGAATGCCAGGCAGGCAGGCAGATGGTAACCTGAGAGGTAACTGGGCAGCCCCCCCCCCCAAGCTCCTCACCCCCTGTCACTGTCCGCTTACTGGACTCATCAAAGAGCTCCAGCTTGGGAGGTTTTCAGATCACACATACTAATGAACCAGATCAGTATCCAAGAGCGTCGCGTTGGTCTCTCATCCCAGATTTTTGTTTTTTTTTGTAGCCTCTTTTGAACACAGCGTCTCAGTGATGATGCGATCATATCATTAATTTATAAGCTTGTTTTAGCGTTCCAGATCCAGGCCAGCCAATAATACAGTATTTAACAGAATATATTATGTCGCTTAAATGAGTAATGTTGTGGTAATAGATGCAGCAGAATACCGTCTTGTGATAGAGGGTGTGTGAAAGTCAGTGTGGGCCTCTAATCCCTTATATTTACCCCCTAAGTTAATTGCATGTCATCTCATCTGGCATTGCAGATGGAAAGGTTGGATTAAAAGTCCAACTGCGGCGCAAGATTGGTATTTAGTCAGAGAGCTATCACTGTGGCACACTTTCACTGTGGTATAAAGTGGATAAACACTGAATTTAATATGCCTCAATATACTTTACAATGAAGTTGTAACTCTACTAACTTTAGAATTTAGTCCATCGCAGCGATTTTCTCACAGGCTTTATTCTCACTGCAGGTTCATTGGAATGAATGAGCCGTAAATAATGAAGTGCATACTCTATGATACAGTCCTACACACGCTAATGGTCTTCTACAATATTTCCCCTGCTTAGAAGAACCACAGTGAGATAGCATGCAAGGGAATGAGATGATGGTTACTTGCTTTGACTTTGTCTACCAGTGGCTGCCTTCATTGCTACTGACTGTATCCTTTTCTGCTCTTCAAGCAGCTGGTAGAAGGCCAGTTACAGATTTAACATTTATACATTGTAGAGTTTTTGCAGCATTGTTTTCACGGCATTGTGCATTGTCTTGATTTTTCCAAAACTTTTGTGCCTGACCCACAAAAAGTCCTTCAGCACAAATGTGAGTATTTGTGTGTCGGGGGTAACAACTTGGAGTGTGCAGAAGAGAGGATAGGGAACTGCGGTTTGCTCAGTTCCCACAAAAGCGACAGTTTTTCAGCAGCTGCAGGGTCAGGTGTGTGTGTGTGTCAGTGTGTGATCTCTCCCCCCCGAGGCCGTTGCGGCTTCCTCGGTGAAGGAGAGCTAAAAATGCGTCACCAGACGACCTCTCACCCCGTCCAGCATCTCTGTCCCTCCGGGGGCCTTCGTCTTCTACTCCGTGACACGCGGCTGTGATGGCCTGTCAGCACCACCCCCCCCCATCCTCCCCCAAGCCTTGTAATGCCTCAGTGGGCTGTTGTGTTTATGCTCTCTGGACCTCTTCCCCTCCTCTCTCCAGCAAACACTCACCCAACCTTGGAATGCAGCTTGTTTGCAGACACGACAGTCCAGTCTGGATATAGAGTTACTCTTAAACAAGACAGCTTTCAGTGAATAACTCACATATTTGTTTCTGCTCCAAGATTTCCTGAATGGTGTCATGGTTGAACAAATCCCACCTGTGCTGCAGTATAAGAAACTCAAGATATATTGCGTCTTTATTTAGTATTTTGCAACAATCAGAATACACTCGTGGCAACCAGGGAATAACGTTTCTCTGTCATCTCGGTGCTTGTTACCGCTGGCACATTGTCACTCCCTGCCTGCCTGTCGCCTGGCTCCCTGTGTGTATGTTTATCCACTTGTAACTGTGAAACACACACACTGCAGTTGAAAGTTTGCTTGCCGGTGTGACGGGCCGGATCTGCCTGCAGGTATCTGACTTCACATCACAGACGGATTTCACATACACCCTCATTCCCCCTGCATCTGTCTTCCTGTCACACACACACACACACACACACAAACACAGTCCATGAGGATCGTCTGAGCTATTTTTGGAGACAGAACCTTTTAGGCTCGTCACCCCTTAAAACAATGCAACGTGTGTGTGACCCCTCGTTGGTGGTTGCATATGTCAACAAGCTGTTTTTTTCAACAGCCTGAAGATGAATAATTAATCAATAATTCACTAGAATAGCAGCAGTGTAAAGTAGCAGTGTTTTGTCTAATTCCTGTCCTGTTAACAATATATATATATAATAATAGGCCCGACCCACACCACTGTTTGACAGAGCTCATTCAAGAGGAAACATTTGCTCTTTGACTTTATATGCAGTTATAACCTCCTGTATAAAGTATTAAAGGATTGCCTTTATACTTTACTTTGTCAGAATAATGGTATATAATATATATGTAATATAATCATTTTGTGTAATATTTACACAATAATGCAGTCTAACACCACAGTCCTGCAATAATCCTCCCTTCATGAAGGTTAAACTGCTTTAGAGTCATACTGATTTAACTCAGGCTGTCATTTGTGGTGCAGTTATTGCATTATGCTGAGAGGTCTTTCTAATATTTTGTCTACTCCATTTTCATCAATATGAATGTTTACCAGTGGATGGATTAGAAATATATCTCAGTCACTTTATGAAGGCTGTATTAAGGCCTTATTTCTAATAAATGTACCTCATAAACTTGCGACTGATTCATAATCAGCATTTCATAATCAGTCATCATGACTGATAAATGGATCAGAACATTTCCATAAAATGTATAAAATGCAACCTTTGTGCGACGTGTTGGTAATATAAGTAAAATATAAATACTGCTTGTGCCAGTGCTTTCAAAACTCTCTCATCTTAATTTTCATTTTTTATATGGGGTTACATTACATTAGGATTATTTTCACCATCGATTATGAATTTAATAAATTACTGTCCACACCGTTTCTATTATCCGAGGAAATGTCTTCAGATTGCTTGTGTTGTTTGACTTAAACTCCAAAATCTAACGATATTGAGTTTGTTACCACAAAAAAAGTCTCACATCTTAAAAAAAGGATGATTTTTTTGCTTGAATACTGACATTCACTGATTATGAAAATAGATCACAGTATGTAAAACCATGTCCTAAACTGTGATTATGTTTTTTAATTACAATACAGTAATAGACAGAATTTGCATCTTCCAAGTGATTTAAATCAACAAAGTAGATTCCCTTGCGTGACAAGTGATTTGAGTGCAGCCCCTTCAGAGTAAAGCTGTAGTATGATAATCAGAGCAGCTTTTATTATTCATCATTCTGTTTGAATTGCTGAAAAAGAAATGTAGAGATGTGTGCAGTGATTTAGAGGTCTGGAGCCATGCAGACTAATGAAGACAAGACATAAAAAACAAGGGTATGCCATTCAGCTCAGCACACTTGAGTGAAAAACCTGAATCTAAAGGTCTTTCACTTTCAGTTTCCACTATATTCTGGAAGTGCAGAGGGGACCATTTCTGTCTGAAAGCCACATTGTGCTCTGATACAAGCTAAAAAAAAAAACAATGGTAACCCTGTGTGGGTGAATGGAGGCAGAGTTTGGCATGTGCCTGTGTGTTTTTGCACTCTCTCCTCATCCTTCCTGGTGGGTTCGCACCTCTCTCTGAGATATTTCTGTACCTCCACCGTGTCCTATCATCACGGGCCAAATGAGGTAGAGGCTGGCAGCAGCAGCAGAGGTGCACCGCAGATCACAGTACAGGAAATTGAGGCTCTGAAATGTTAAGAAGATAATCACGCAGCCAGATGTTATTCTTTTATCTTACTGTATATGTCCTGATTCATTTGCATTATGAGCAAGATGTGCTCACATTTTGTGTGTGCCTGTTGGCAAAGTCAGCATCGCCTGCAGCCAAATAATTATGGTGGAAATTGACACGGAAATATCCGTCCTCCCCAAACCCCAAAATGGATTTTATTTTTTTCCTTTCTGATTCATTTGATATGGTCTCTGGTGAGTCTGTGTCCGCTTTAAAGGTCAAGGGCATCAGCTGAAAAATCTTTATCCCCACAGTCACTTTAAAAAGCTACAAACCCTTTTAGTGGCAGCCTGTATTACAATGAAATGGCTAAACAGGATCTTGCCACATAATTCAAAATTAATGGGAACTTTATGAGGTGGAACAAATAACTTATTTAGTATTATAGCTATTCATTCTAAGAGATCATTTAAGATCCATTACATTAGAACCATTTGTAAGGTTTTAGTCGACCTACTGAACCACTTTGCAACTACAGCTGCTATCATAGCTCACATAGTCTATACATTTGAACTTCACAGGCATATTTTAATCAATACTCGTTTCCCCCCCTTGCCCTTAAAGTAATAGTTTGACATTTTGGGAAACACGTATTTGCTTTCTTGCTGAGAGTTAGATGAGAAATTTGATACAACTAGGTTAGCTTAGCATAAAGAGCAGAAGCAGCTCGTCTGGTGCTATCCAATGGTAACACAATCTGCCTACCAACACATTTATGTCCATTTAGGAGGTTTAGAGGTGCTGATTGGTGGATTTTGTTATTTTTGCAAAGAGCCAGGCTAGCTGTTTCCCCCTGTTTCCAGTCTTTGTGCTAAGCTAAGCTAAACAGCTGCTGGCTTCATATTTACCCTACAAAACCGAAACGGTAAACATGTTCCAAAATGTAAAACTGTCTCAAAAACAGACACATAGACACATACCTCTGATTTGTCACTTCTTTATCCATTAGTTAACTAAAATCTAACCTAGTTGCTTTCCTTTGATTTCTTATAATTCAACTTTTAATCTTCATAACCGCAGTTGAACGCTGTTCTGCAAGAGTCAACCCCTTGGTAATGAAGTGTAGTCACTCCATTACTCTGTCTTCCCTCAAGAGACATAAGCAACAGGAGGATTTCCTCATGGGGATTAATAAAATGTCAAAGAATTGCTATTAATAATCGGTATGAGCAGCATCCATAAGCCCTCTCCCCTTGAAGAAATCAGCACGTCACATTAACATTAGATCATCTACCTGAACGCTGTCACAGCTCATGACTTTACTGCCTAATGCTCTTTTTTCCCCCGAGGGACGAGCCTGTCCTTATGCGCTCTTTCAAATATTTGATCATGCATAACTAGACCTCCTCTTGTCCTCTTGCTTCATCTTCGTCCTTGCCCCCGCTTACATCCACCTCTCTCTGTCTCAGGTGTGGTGTACATGGAGGTGCGTCGGCCTTGCAGAGTCATGATACTGGTGAACCCTCTCAGTGGTCGCGGCCAGGCTCTCCAGCTCTTTACCGGCCACATACAAGGCATGCTCACTGAGGCCGCTGTTCCCTACACACTCGTCATCACAGGTCAGTAGCATACGCGCACCTACAGACCTTTATTGTCCATGCATTTAGCTGGCACTCCTCTTAAGGTCAACCTGACATGAAATGAAGGGATTAAACCTTCACAGAATAAACACATTTTTATTGTCTGCAGCAGTTATGATTATTATTATGTTGCATTATGTGTGTTAACACAAATTCACAAGCCACATGTTAAGCATGTATCATGTCACATATATCATCATCATGTCATATCACACACACATACACAACTGCGAACACTCGGGCACATGTACTAAGATACTCATTAAATTCTCGTTTCAGTCTCCCCAGCTGCTCCACATTCTGTGTGAGTTGCTGGTGGCTTTTTGTGACCTTAAACAGTGTCATGTGTTAGTTACTGTCATCGGAGGCTCTGAACTCTAAGTGACCCCTCTCTGAATAAAATCGAGCTGCTGGAAAACAGGGATAGGCGAGCTTTAACGCCAAAAGGAAAAACATGTACATTGAATCATTTAGCCTTTGAGCTTTCACCGACCCTCCACTCCAACAACCGGCCCTAGTTGGACAGGACCAGCAGTTTGACAGGTAAGGATTAGCTGTCTCTTCAGCAGCATCAACTTAGCAGTGCATCAGCTGAATCTCTGAGGGAGCTCAAAGTAAGACGGAATATGACAGCAAAGACAGAGGAGAAGGAGGGAGAAACTGTGTTTGTGTGAGTGTGTTTGTGTTTGAGAAGGAGTGCTGATGCACATGCGGGCTCTTTGTGCCGACTCCTGGGGCTTAAAGGAAGGTCAGCAGCTGGATGGTGATGAAAAAAGACAGAGTAATTACCGATGTTGACCCAAGCCATAGAGGAATGGAGCAGAACAGAGCGGAGGGGGGAGATTACGGGTCGCTGAGGGCCTTCAGTGGTGGGTAACGGTAGTAACAAGTGACTATGAGTGGATTAAGAGGCACAACCCATTTTCCGCTAGCATGCATCTCCTTGATGAATGTATCACACAGCCTTTGCTCGAGGAAGGACAAGTTCCAGTGGAGATGCCTCTTGTGTCAGCATGTACCTTTTACATACTGTATGAAGCATCCAGTGTACCGAGCTTTATCTTTACCCTGGTTAACCTCAGAAGAAGGCGGTAGAGTGCGACACGAGAGGGAAAATGCTGCATTTGAAGTGAAACAACTTTTCAAGCGTGTGCTTATGCGTTGCCTAAACACGGTGTAATTATCAGCCACAATCTGTGCAGCTCAAAGAGGATTCGGCAGTTGGATTGTATGAAAACCATGAGCCGCCCCCGTCTCCAGGTCTAGGTTGTGTGTTTGGCAGTGACCCCTTGAATAAGGACGTGGCTGTAAAGCATCAGCTGGAGCCTCGGCAGGTTCTGAAGTGCTGAGTCAGCTGTGCAGTGCAGTTACTCCGTCTGCCTCTGTCTGTTAACACACCACTGCATCACCGCCTCCAGCCTCCCCAGCACATAGCAAACAAACAGCAGCAACATGGGGAACACCAGGCCGGGGGGGGGGGGGGGGGGGGGGGGGGGGGGGGACATCGGGTAGAGGTTGGAGCAAAGTTAAACGGGGGAACGGGACGGAGGATGGAGTTGTTTTTATTTCACTTTCTGGTCCTCGCATCAATACTTGAAAGCCTGAAGCGGAAACAATTATTTCCCTTCAGGATGCCGCAGTGCATCAATACGGCATAACTTCTTTGCCTGTTCTGCCTCCCCACATCTCTTTCTCTCTAAAGCCGTCTCTTACACACACACACCACACTCTACACTGGGGAGTCTAGGGCTGGTAGGACTGTAGACTTTAATGCTGGCGGGATGAGCCCACAGAGACCCCTGCAGAGGGACCCACTCAAGGACGCTGCCAATAAAACTAGGCTGAACAAATAGCTCAGCCCTCTGCCAACGCATTAACCAACACTTACATGTACACACACACACACACACACACACACACACAATGAACACTCGCATGCATCCAGTGAATGCACATATACACATGCAGATATTTGACAGTAACAGATGTTTGCAGGGTGGCTAAGCTGCCTTGGAGCTGTTGAGTAGCCACTGGATGGGCTAATGTGATGTGGGGGAAATTGAATCTCTTTTCTGCCTAATCTCCCTGATCCTACCCCAGAGGCTGGCGATGATGGCAACATGTCTCTTTCTCTGCCCTTGCCCTTGTTTTTATTTTTCTTCCAGTTTGTCCTACACTTTGCCACAATTTCTGTTGTGTCTCTTTTGTTTTTCTCTCTCGTCCTGTCTTTCTTTCAGAGCACCAGAACCACGCGCGGGAGCTGGTGAAGAAGGCGGACCTGTCACAATGTGATGCCCTGGTTATCATGTCTGGAGATGGGCTGCTGTTTGAGGTGCTTTGACCTTACCCTTTCATCCTATTATGGTTTGATAATGATGTGGGTCAGTATAGAGGATTTAAAATGCCTAGATAAAAACAAATCAAATAAAGAATGCAATACACGTTGTGATATGTATTTCCTTTGTGTTCACTGTGTCATAAATAAACAAAAACATGTTAAAAGAACAATTTAGCTTCTTATAACTACTGCCAATCACAAATGTAACTGGTTAATACAAGTCGCTCACAGGAAACTGATTTAACGGGAAACCTGCAACACAGCTGTCTGTTTGCCCATTTTGGCATTCATGATACATCTACTGACATTTGTGTTTGGCAGATCCATGGTGCTATCTTCTGGACACACTGAATTGCAATACACCTCTTCACTTTGTTTAAGGACAAAAAGCTAAATAATTGGCATTTAACTTGTGTTTTTTATCAAGTTATGACTTTACTGTATATATAAAGGAAATGCATAGGACAGTGTGTATTGTGTTTCACCTTATTTCTTTGATTTGTTTTTATTTGGGCATTTCAAATCTTTCACAGATTAAACTGATGTAAACCCTCTCACTCTCGTTTCTATTCATAGCACTTTTCAGAATAGGCCTGTAAAATTTTAATTTGCACTTAGACATGACAAAAGAGCCTGGTACCTTAAATCTCCACAGTCATTGATTAATAGCCTTATTTTTGTTCTGTAGATGGTTCGCTCTTTTCAGTTTTTTTAAAGGAATTATGGACGATATTTAAAACAAATACCAACCATTGTGTGGTTACTTTTCTGCTCAGCACTGTTCTGTGTTATGAATGTATAGATTTTCAGGCAGGGTGGCCAGGTTCCCTTGACACGGAACAGCTGCATCAAAGAAACACATTTTATCATAACTTTTGGTCACACACAGACTACTTTCTATGTAGGACCATGATCTGATTCTGTTTTTTTGAATTTGTTCTTCTCATTCAGGTGATAAATGGCCTGATGGAGCGAGAGGACTGGCAAGAGGCAATCCAGACCCCTCTGGGTATTCTACCAGGTGGCTCAGGCAATGCCCTGGCTGCCTCTGTCCACCACTACTCACAGTGAGTGCGTCCATTAATGAGTCATTTAAATGCATGGACCAACAGAAGAAAAGAAGAGCAAAGAAGAACCTTCCTCAGTCTAAAAATGAACGATTTATCTCCTTTCTGTGTAATTATGCCAAAGGCTGACTGGGCACATCATCCCTCAGGTGGGAGAAGAAACAGTGGAGCAGACAGGAACTGCTGTGTAGCAGAGGTCATTTCAGGCTGCTGATAACTCTCATAGGAATGATGTAATGGGTTTAGAAACTTGCACATTATGAGTGATTATGGTCCAGAGTGCAGCTGTGGAACCGGTCGACCCAGCACGTTCAATATATTATCTCCATCTGCTGGTGGGCTGTGGGCACAACATCAGTGGAAAAAAACAGAAATATATTTGTCACCCCAGAATACTGGGATCATGAGTCCCAGTGAGTCAATAAGTCAGTCAGAGATTTTTTTCTTCTTTAGGTATAGAGGAAGAAAACTCTATTAGCAGTCTAAAACTGCTAGAGCTAATGTCATTAGGCGAATTGAAAATTTGTCCACCTCAAGATGAACTGTAATAACTTTGGTGATGACTTTGGTCAGCATGCTAACGCACTAAACTAAAGTTGGTGAATATGTTAAACATGGCATTGCTTGTGTTAGAATGTTTATATTAGCATTTAGCTCTAAGCCTCAGTACAGCCTCACAGAGTCGCTAGCATGGCTTAAGACTCTTGCTTATTCCAATTTTACTCAGGAAATGCAGAATTTCTCATATTTAGATATGATATTTAGCCATGGAAATGATGGCACAACCATTGTGTAGATCTTATTTATGAGCTTATACTGAGAAACACAATAAATAAATATATTAACTTCTTATTGCGTAACAACACTAATTCGTAACACTCTCATGTGATGTTGTATCAGGCTTTCATTGTAACTCTTGATGTGTGTAACGATCTCCCAGGTCGCCTCCAGCGTGGAACGAGGAGCTGCTACTGAGCTGTGGTTTCATGCTGTGCAAAGGTCTGGTAGGTTCTCTGGACCTGGTGTCGATCCACCTGGCCTCTCAGCAGCGCCTCTTCTCCTTCCTCTCCCTGGCCTGGGGCTTCGTGGCCGACGTCGACATCGAGAGCGAGAAGTACCGCCATGTCGGAGCAATCCGCTTCCTGATGGGCACCCTGGTGCGTCTGGCCTCCCTGCGAGTCTATCAAGGCAGGTTAGCATATCTGCCCATTAATGAGGCGCCAAAACTTCCAAAAGGGAGCATCAAGGCTAACCACCCTCCCTCCACACCTCAGCACCCCTCACTCTGCGCCTCCCTTCCCTGTCGGCTCATCCCCAACACCTCTCCAAACCAGAACTCCCGCCACAATCACACCAGCACCAATTCCAACCACAACACCATCACCAACTCCTCCAACAATGCTATCACCACCAAGAGACCTGAGACCCAGAGTGATGGCAAAACCAGAGCCCCGGTGGACTCTCTGCTTCCTGGCCTGGACCAGCCAGTCCCAGAGAGCTGGACTGTGGTCAAGGAGGAGGACTTTGTCTTGGTGCTGGCTATTTACCAGTCCCACCTGGCTGAGGACCTGTGGACAGTCCCTGGTGCAATGGCAGACGATGGGACAATTCACTTGTTCTACGTGACAGCAGGAATCTCCCGTCCCGCCCTCCTGCGCCTTTTCCTCGCCATGGAGAAGGGCGCCCACTTGGCGTGCGGCTGCCCCCACCTGGTGTACGAGAAGGTGAAGGCCCTCCGGCTGGAGCCCATCTCTCCACAAGGCATGATCACTGTGGATGGGGAGATGGTGGAATACGGGCCTGTTCAGGCTCAAATCCACCCAGGACTGGCCAGACTCATATATGGATGAACTTGGATTATCCTAATCTTTTTCTGGCTGTAGAGCTTTCTAGTCTGGCCTTTTATACTGTAGATTTCTTTATGTGTGCTGTGTTTTCAGAAGTGCCAAAGACATTTTATCAGCCTCTGGAAATTCCTCTATTTTTCTACAGAAACAACTTGTCCTATTTTTATGGACCCCCGCCCGTCCCCTCTTTCTCTCAATGTTTGATTCAGGGTCAAAGCCATGGATGGTTGTTGTTGCTGCTGGCTGGTCCCAGCTTAGAGAAAAAGGGAGGGATTGTGAGTCTGTGTGTGTGTGTGTGCATAAGATAGATCTTTATGTATGTTTGTGTGCACTCAAGTGTGTATATGTGTGAGATTGTGCATGAGGAGCTTTGGCACATAGCGGCGCGGAGCAGTGGCTGAGGAGTGCATTGTGCACTCTGCTGTCTGACCTCATAAGCATGACACACGTGAAAAGAAGCACATTTTCCCGTCCTGGGAGGCTCATGAAGAACTCAGGCCCCTTGTCCCACTGTACTACAACGGGCCGGCAATCTCCCTCCTGGGCAGCTCGGTCTGAAAGCATCTCCTTCAGCCCTGTAGAGAGGAGCTTTCTTACTGAGTTAATCCTCTGGGGGCTTGATGTTAAAACATCTTTAATCTTTGCATAGCTTATATTAAAAAAAACTCGAGCAATACCATGTCTAAACATCGGTACCCAGTGAATCTAACCCCTTTTTTTCCTTTCTGTGTGTGAAAACTTCCTCCAGCTGATAATGCATGAAGTGCTGGCAGAGCAGAGAGGAACTGGGCCTTGCTGAGGTTACACCTCCACCACAGGCCGATCCATTTCCTGTCCTGTCCGTTCTCTTACCCTGCTTCATCTGCAACCATCATCATCAACTGTAGGAACCGCCTCCACTCACACATAAATACACACTTCATTTTCCCCATCCCCCCTCCTCCTATGCACACACAGTCAAACACACACATTCCCTTGCATCTCTGCAGCACTTAGTGAGGGGGAGGGGCATGGTCTGCTACTGTGCATATGATCCCCTCTCCTCTTGCCATCTTAAGATTGTACTCTCTCTCTCTCTCCGTCCCTCGGTTAATGAGCCATCAGCACCTAATGTGTCCTTAATATTGAGCTTTACATCTGCGTGCAAAAGAGAGTCGTTTTTATTAATCATATGAAAGCTTTTAAGTGAGTTCCAGCGCTTCTTAGACTGGTTGAAGCTCACTAAAGTGGAGAGAGCAGGGTTTCACACTGAAACGGTCAGCGGTGCATATTGAGAGGCATGCGATCAATGTGAGCTGCAGGGAGTCAAGTGCTCTGCTCCGTTGTGTGGCCTTTTTTCGTTGGTTTGCTGGTGCTGTGGTGATGAGCATTAGTGCACCGGAGCAGAGGAGAGTGCAAATGTTAGCATTATCATCAGTAACCCCCTCCACACTCTCACACACACATACTTTATCTCTCTGTCACACACACACACGCCAGTTTATTTCAGGTCACGATGACCGCACCAGAACTCGCAGGTATGCAGCAGCTGAGGATCATCACCTACAGAGCGAGCTGTCTTTCCTGACCTGAAAAAAAAATCACATTCTTCAATTATAAAAAAAACAGAATGTCAGCGGGGTAAAGGAGATCATACTGTATGAATGCTGATGTTAGAAACAAAACTATATCTTGTGCTGAAAGTGAAGACTGGAATGTTGACAGGCTAATGGGGTTCAAAGAAATGCTGATATATAAACTTTTCAAGGTTTTGATGAATACATCACTGTCATGCTGAGTGCAATACAATCAATGCAATGAGTTGATAGCTCACATTGTTTTCCTGCTGCTTTTTCCGGAGCTTGTGAAAGAAAGAAAGTGTTGGATTCCAGCGTAAATATAAAGATTTCTTCGCATAAAGCAAAGAAAAGGAAGGTCTTTTTTGGGACTGTATAAAAAATATTGGGATGTGGAGGGGGGCTTAACTTTTTGTTTCACTACATACAAAAGTATGAATCTGCCAAGTATTATTAATATTTTGAGGATAAGCGATATGGCCAAAATAGAAAATATAATATAATTTATGAATTCATCTCCTGCTGCTTTTGTTTTTTAACAAGACCTGAGCCTGATATCTGCGGATAGATGCTAGGTAGTGTTAGCTACCAAGCAGGTAGAGACAGACTGCAGGCGGCGATCATTAATGTCACTTTAAGACTGAAATTAAACTTGATTTTCATGATTTAGACATTTTACACAACATGCAATTTGATATATCGCCCAGCTCATTTAACTGTACTTCTGCTGTGGGTTGGTATAAAATGACACACTCCCTCCAGAGATAATCTTTAGTCAGTCACTGAAAACTGCCTGTAAAGATCCACATCATTCTGCTTCTCAAAACGGACAGAGGCCTATTAGCTACTTGATTGCATGTAGGAAAATAAGGCCCAGATACAAAGACAATCCTTTTTTGTCCTGCACATTTGGCAAAGTAATATATATTTAATATTTTCAATTTTGACAATAAATCTCACCAGTGAAAAATGGAATAAAATATATATCAGGAATGAGAAACAATTAGAGAAAAAAATGCATGACCGTCCCATTTTCAGACCACCCCCTGTATAGTTTTTGTACAGTCCCTTAATGAACTGTAATATACTTGAAGTTGACCTCTCCCATCTTCCATCTTCACTGCAGTGCCGATCTTTTTCCTATAACTTGATTTTACATTTTTACATATTACATTAACATAAACTGTGTATATGATGGTCATAACTACAACTCATGTAAAACATACTGTACCTTTCTACCATTACTGTACCCTCAGTGAAGCTATCCAGGTGCTTTGAATGCATTATCATGTTCTGCAGGCTGCACTCATGAAATTGCAGCTGCCCACATGCACTGCTCATTACTAAATGTATAAAGTACATCGCATAAGGGTAGAGATAAGCTATGCAAATGCCTCGTCATGGCTGCAGATATCTGGAGTGAGGGGTCCCTCTGCTGGACCCTCTCATACAGAGTGTTACTCGCTGAGCGACACGGAGAGAAGATTTCATCCTGATGTTGTACGATGCAATCCGTTCAACCTCTTTCCTGCTTCTTGTATTTAGAACATTAAGCTCAGCTGCAGGAGACGATGCATTCTTCATACAAACCTGTATTATTGGAAGCCAACATCCAGCTTATTGTAATTTATCTTCAGAGAAATGTACTTGATACTTGCATAGAAACACAGCTGCAAATAGTAATCAACATCTCGGTGTAGGGCGTTGTTACACTACTGTTAACTTATGGTACTATACTGTTAACCTGTTTATTCCACTGGCTGCTCTAATGTAATAGCAGTTTTTTTAAAACGTGTGTTAATTCTTGTCAATACTGTCATGACATTTTATAAATGATTTTGAAAAAGCTGTGTCACAGAGTATGAACTGAAATGAGACAGACCAGGTCTGGGAAGCCCAATGATGTTTCTATGATCCTCTAAGAACATTTGTGTCTTGCTAATGTATCCACACTTATGAAAAAGCCTGATATAATAACATGATTTACAGATAGGTGATGAATGTTTTAATCATTGTTTTGTTGTTTAATGTAGTGATATAAACCGGCTTTTAGTGCAGTAGATCAGGGGATCCACGTGGAATGGTTGAATGTGTTATGCTGTTAGTTTGAAAAAATGATGTAACCGTTTTATAAATTGTGTGCCACGTATTTGCAGCTTTTCACTTTGAAATAAGTGAAAATAGGGAATAAAAAGTTTCTCCAGAAAGTGCCTTAGCAATTACCCAAGATAGCAGATACATACTGTAGATGGTGCACAGAAAAAAACATAACAAATTCTTTCCTCTACCACATGAAATTCTCACATTTAAGCATTGTGAAGGACAGTATGTCGGTACGCATCAGTGTTACACTCTAGGCTCTGGTCTGTATAGGGTACCATACAAACACAAAGAATATACACTGATTCTCTATTGTAGGCAAGAGTCTGTATGATCTGTGAAGCTTTCTGGACGAGGGGTTGACTGGGGTTTAACGTCCATATATGGTTGTTATTGCATTAATTGAACTGGCTGTCGACAACCAGGTATCTATCATATGCTTTTATTTTCTTGTAATTCTTTGTTTATAGACTTCTTTTTTTAAAGACCAATAAACATTCATATAGAGAACAATCCTACTGTTGTGTGCTTATTTCTACTTGATTTAATAGGTATTCAAGATGATTTGGTCAGATTGATTATTAATGATATGTTCCAAATATATCTGGAGTTCCAAGTTCCAAGTTCCAAGACAAAAAGTCACATAGTAGAGCGTGCGCCCCATGAGTCCTTACCACAGCGGCCCAGGTTCTATTCAAATCTGGGGCCCTTTACTTCAGTGTCATCCCCCCCTCTATCTTTCCCACCTTTCATGTCTGTCTTCTCCTGTCCTATCAAATAAAGGCATGAAAAGCCCCCAAAATATCTTTAAAAAAAACTATTTGAATCTGATTGGTGGAAAAACAAACGTATTCGCAAAAGTGAATATAATGAATGACAAAGCCAGCTCTGCTTGGAAACATAGTTTATTCTGGTGCCAGAACAATGTTAATGTTAAACCTTATTAATAAAGACATTTTTTATTTGATTCCAAATATTGTAATTTCTTCATCAGGTAAATAACTGCCTGATGGAGCTCAAAAATCGGGTCCACTTAATTCAAAGGTAGAGGGGCAATGGTGGGACCCACAGGTGTGAACAGGTATCTATAGTTAAGCAGAGTGCATCCTGCATACTGATGTCTTCCTCGAGGTGATGACGACATCGCGTTGTGGTCACAGTAGCGCACCTCACCTCTTCTTCCATCAGAGGGAGACAGAGGCTGTGTCTGAAATCACTAATTTATTGTGCAGACCTTGACATTGTATTTAAAGATACCCTCCATATATGTATTAAGATATACAATATTATGCTTGGATAGTGTGTGTCTGATATGTTTATTTGCTTAAAAAAAGTATAATTTTCACATTAAAATCCTTTAAAAGTCATCAGTTCCTTCTACCTCATTGAAAAATCCAGCATTTATAAACATGCAAATGTTGTTCATTTCTGTTCCTGCTGGCACAAGATGTCTCTTACTTCACCGTAAAGTTCATCCTCAGTGTGTGTGCACTGCTGGCTTCAAGTTTCTACTTCACACTTGTATAATTTGCATACAAGTGTTACAGTTCAAACTACAGTCTTTAAACTGACCGTAAAGTTGAATCAACAAACCTCTGAAGCAGTGTCAACAAAAACAGGGCTGTTGTTATTGACTGCATTAGTTTTAGCTATGACGCTTATATACTGACAACTGAATATGCATTTCTGGTCAAAGAATCCATGAAACCTGATGGCCTGCAGATGGCAACATACTCTAATTAGTAACAGTTCAGGCAGAGTAGGGGCTTGTGTGTGTTTAATGTAGTGGCCCTGAGTTGTTAGAAAGGGTGCACAAGTATTGTTCCACAGGAAACCACAGATCATTGTTGTGTGTCCTGTCTTTGTGTTGGCTGCGTCACTCTGTGCTCACTGTCACCGACTCCTGACAGCCGCAAACATGAGTCACAATGAAGGTCACCTCTAAGCTGCTTATGTCTAAGTAAATACACAATAGAATATAGGCCAACCTTTAACATATTTACACAAGTTAAGTTGTCTATTACCTTAATTCATCTCTGCTTGCTTTCTTGTGGCTGCCACCTCATTTTTAACCCACCTGATGACAGTGAAATCGACTTAAACAATGAAATCCCTTTTCCTCAATAGAGAGAGGCTGGATAATTAGAGCACAGATCTGTCAGACGAGCTAATCTATCACAATGCAGGCTACTGTCCTGACTCTCTGGCTCAAATTGTCTTTAGATGCAGCTCCCCGTGATTGAGAGGATGGAAATTCAGAGACTCATTCAACTCCAGTGGGCGAGGAGTTTCTGGAAAATGACTTTTTAAAAGACAGAAAGCTCAGATCCTGATAAGATAATCGATGACCTTATGAGCCGCTGCAGATAGAGTGTTATTGTCATCTTGTGGTACGGAGCGGTGGAAACCTCTGTGAAAATGGTCGTCTCTTATAATCTCCATGCAAGTCATACTGTATTTATGCATAGGAATCCATGTTGAGGATGTTTAGTTGAGCCCCATTCGTTCAGTGGGCAGAAACCTTTTGGAACAGCTTAAAGAACCTGTGCAAGTCCTCTCCTGCAGCGGTTGAATACCTTGCTCAAGGGCTTGATAATAGTTGCAAAGGGAGGGCATTGACATTTACTTGCATCACCTGGATTTGGGGATGAAGCTGCAACCTCTTATGAGAGATCTACGGCGTGAACGCTGTACACCATACTGCAGAAGTTTTAGTGACATGTAGATTTATGACATACCTGAACACTTGCAACGCCTCCATTACTTACCCCACACCAGCCCTAATCTTTGTCATACAAACTAAATTTATGTTCAGGTATACCAGATTCAGTTGTCTGCAGAGTGAAGCTAAATTAAATTGCTTCAGTCAAATTAATTGTGTTTCAGCTGGTGAATGAAGCACCTTACAGAGTCTCTCCCTCTGTCAGTGTCTTTAAATTTGTTTCCTCCCTTCTCTCTTCTTTTTCTTAACCTTTTCTGACAGGATTAATTAAATGCCACTCCAACAATCAGCTGCATGCCAGAGGAGGGAGTGGGCCCGGAGAATGCTGTGTGTGTGTGTGTGAGAGAGAGAGAGAGACCTTAAGCTTTTTTTTGTTTTCCAGGACCTTCCCTGCTGCTCTGCCTCAACAGATCCAAAACCATGGTTCTATGTCTGTCTCCGTGTCTCCCTGATTGGTTGCAGGGCAGCCTGTGGAGCTTGGATGCATCTGCTGTGATACTGGGATGGAAATATCATTTTACAACATCACTCTCAATAAAACCACAACAAAGACAATCTCAAGGGCCTTTCAAAATGTGCCAGTTCGCCTTGAGCTCCCCATCTTCTAAAACCAGGTGTGGCCCACTCTACAAAGTGCCAGTGTGATGTTATTCAGCCCAGAGATGACGCGCCAGTCACCCTGCGGCTCTGTCATAAAACACAAAGCCCGGACTTCCACAAAAACTTCTAAGATGTAATCAATCATGTTTCAATAATACATTTTGTTGCACAAATTTATACTCTTTTCAGTCTTTTTTTGACTTATTTTTTTAACATTTGCACTACTTTAGGCTTTTAAAATCTCATCGGACTGATATCAGACGCTAGCTTCAAACCAACACTTGCATTAACTTTCAAAATGGATGTCATTTAGTCTGCTTCCTTTCTCATCAAAAACAAACAGAATCACTCCAATGAATCAATTTATTTTCCCGCTTAGCAAACAGCGGGTGCTATTTTTCAAGATGAAGAAGAAAGCCAACATAATAAGGCAAACAATGCTGATTTATGGATTAAGTCCAGTATTTCATGTAAAAATGAACACGCTGTGGGGCTATTTTAGCAGCAAAACTAATGGAGTTCCCATCAGCCTCAGTTGTACTTTGCGTTTAGTGCCAATTAGCAAATGTTAATTAGCATGCTAACACGCTAAACTAAAGGACTGTGCAATTATTATTTATATATTTATTTTTGCTGAAGGGAGTATAGTCTGACTTGAGAGCAAGGGAGGTCTTTTTTTACTTTTATTACGCCAAAGTACTTGATTTTTGTGTGATCTTTTTGGTGTATTTTTTATGCACCAACGCACCAAGGTAAATTCCTTGTACGTGTAAAAACTTACTTGGCAATAAACCCAATTCTGATTCTTATTCTGATTCTGATTCCATATATCTAATTAGTTCAGCCTCCCCTTGCAAGATGTATTTAATCAATCCAATAGTTACTTCAAAAACAGACTTTGATGTGAACTGCAGGTCATAAAGGTGCATTTCAATACAGAGTGTCAATCCCTGTCTATATCAGGGTTATACATATTCCTCACCACCACCGACAAATAGGTAGTTAATGTTCATTTTGAAAAACAGAATACACACAGTTCTTATTGTTTTTTAATAATGTCTTTTTTATCAGAATGTGTCTTGAGTCCTGTGGCTCCTGTTTTCAGCTTGTTAAGACTTAATTCCTCTAACTTCAGTGATTGTATACAGCTGATTAACTCCTATACTATGAATGTAAGCTCTAATACTGTAAAAATAAAGAAACTCAACAGTATTCTCTGTATATCTTTGTCCCAAAACAGGTTTCATTCTGGTTTTAATAGCCTACTTTACTGCTATATCAAGGGTTTAATAGAATTATTCTCCTGTCCTTAAATTACAATACAACAAATGAACACGCATTAGATGTGGCATTTAAAGCTAAACAACTAAAGCTGGTGCCAATCTCTGACCTTTAGAATGCGCTAAACAAGCCCGTGCACCTGACTACCCTGTGAAAAATGTAAACTACCTCTCACGCTCTTCCTCCCTGCAGATCCAGACACATATTTCACCTGGGTGAGGTGCAGATCACTGTGTTCCCTTTTTGTAAAACCAAACTAGGGAGTCTCATCCTGTGCCACATATGTATTCTTTCTCTAAGTCTATTTGACACCCTGTCAACTGGTATTAGAAACTGTAGGGCCTCCAGAGTACTTGAGTACGTGAGAGAGTTGTTTTCCATGAAGTCTGTGCAGTCAGCATCCACGCTGCTTTTGTGCTCGTTGCTCCTCAAGGAAAGCAGACAAACTGCACCTACAGCCAGGTGATAAAACTATTGTACAGCGATAACAGCCCTGCAGCTCCTGCAAGCTGCCACCACAAATTTTAGTGTCTTGATTTTGCACGCTTTTATTGCTGCTTCAGTGGCCTCTCTGTAGTCCCACCTTTCCTCCCACCAGATCGCAACAACCACCAACCAGCTGCGACTGCACAGACACCCTGAAACTACCATTCTTATTTAAAATTCAAATCTGTTCTGTTACTGTGTACATGTTATCAGCATTTCCTCTGATTATTGCTCACTGCAAGCTGTCTGTGGAGTGATTTTCTTGGTTTCAAGATCAAAACTGCACACTACTAATATGAACAGTCATATTTTTGCATTAAGTAATGCATTTTTTAACTTTTTCCCAAACAGATTTCATCACCACTTTGTGAAAACGTAGATAGTTTCAGTATGTCACCGCTGCTTCTCCAATTATCCATCATGTTGTTAAAGAAGCTTTATGGAGACAACAGTCAGCTCCATAAAGTACTCCTTTCATCATCATATCTTTCACATACTAAATATGCATTGTATTATTACTGAACAGGTGGGAAGCGGTGAGGGATCATGTCCTAGTTGCACATGTCTGCTTACTTCATGCCCAGGTCAACAGTTAGCTGAGACTGTGAAGGGAAAATGGCCAAAAAACTAATCTAGCTTGACATGAACGGCTTTGAACTACTGATAACAGAAAAAAGAGCAAACATAGAAGATATATTCCAGTTTTATGGACAGAAAAGTTACATTTGACTTTATTCTCATACTTCCGAAACCATGAGATCCACTTCTTCCAACAGTCTCTAGCTGTTAAAAGAATCACAGCTTTTTCTTGCTCTTCTGTCTGTTAACATCTTCATCTTCCATCACTGACCGGTGTCACACACAAATTGGAGTGTGTGTCTTTAATCAAGTCCAAACAGGCTAATAGGACACTTCATTACCCAGAGGACTAAGACAGCATGAAAACACCCTAATTAAAGAATGACTCATGTCATGTGTCGGAAATTGTTGACATCAGATGATGTCTTGACTAAAGCCCCCGTCCACCTCCACCTACCTACACACACACACACACACAACTGTGCATCTTCAAGACAACCAAGGTCTATATTTATGTGAGTGTGTCTGTGTATGTACATGAGCTACTTGGCAGTTGAAGGACCAAAAGGGCTGTCCACAAAGCAAGGGACCCAAAAGAGGGCTGAGTCACCGCTTTGTGTGTGTGTGTGTGTG
>NW_023339696.1:5927035-5939757 GCF_004916995.1 Morone saxatilis
GGCTCCACCCCTCTTGCTCTGATAACTAGACACAAGATAACAGCAAGCAAAAAACACAAACTCCAGGCAAGAAAACAGGTGATATGATGGATCCGTCTTTCGTAACAATCAAGTCTTTGCAGCTGAAACTGGTATTTAAATGGGTCATAATAACTAAAGTCATTTTTAAAGCATCATTTTGTTTTCACAAGCATGTCAGCTTTTTTAAACTGCGTTATACATTTGGAAATATTCCATCTTTCTCTTTGTGTCAACAACCCCACGAATAGACGAGGCCATGTTTCTTCATTGTAGTTTATTTTGAGTCAGTCCCACATACACAGGCATTCTGCTACACTACACCAACAAATGTGTATTAATCCATGAATAAAAATAGTCCCCAACAAATGTTATATATGTCTAAAGAAGCTTTCGCTTAAAACTAGTGTCCAGCTGTTTTAGGAAATTACTTTAGTCTTTAAGGAAAATCTTACTATATGTTTGTTATAAATTTTAAAAGATGTACCATACAACCTCAGTAGGAACCAAGAGACACACAGGGTAGATAAGTATTGTCCGATGCACTAATACACTGGTTAACAAACTATGGTAGGTGTACCACTGGTAGTAAGAGAGCTGCCTCTAGAGGTATGTGGAGTAATCTCTTAATTTTTAATGAAATAAATTAACTTAACTAAAAAAAACTGAGATTGCTAAAATGTAACATAGAAAAAAGTTTTGCGTTTCCTGTAATATTTTGCTTCAATATCAACCATGTATAGTCATGAGCTATGCAATGGCGAGATAGTAAGCGGAGGTAAAATGAATGGTTGAAAAACAGTGCCATTGTGATTCCAAACAGGAACTATTAGGAAGAGAAATGTGGACTAGGAGTACCTCTTTTCCACCAAATGAACCTGCTCCATTCAGGATACAATAAAATAAAAAAAAAGGTTGAAATGTAAACTTGTGAATAAGCCTGTCCGCACTGTGGATGCTTGAAGTCGACAGACTATTTTGCACATTGCATGTATCTCCATGTATATCTGTCTCTCCATACCTCCCCGTCTCTCGCTTTATTCGCAGTTTCCTCGTCGTTTTCCTCTCAGTCACTTCAGATAAGAAGGAGGGAGTTTGTTTCTCTCTCGCTCTCCATCTCTCTGCTTTCTGCATCTCAATCACTGCTCTGCATCCTCCTTGTGTGATGTGTGTGTGTGCTTGACTGTGTCTGACTCATTCTAAATCTGGATGTGTGACCCAGAAAACTATTCACAAAGCATATTTCATCTCATTTCTATATGAATTTTGTTTTGTTCCACTATTTGTCACTATATAATGTCTAATGTGTAATGTCTTAGGAGCTAGACAACTATATATACAAATAAACATATTAATTTTCTTACCAAGAGTTACCGGAGAAGATTGATACCACTCTCATGTCTGTATGACAAATATGAAGTGATAACAGACAGTTAGCTTAGCTTAGCACAAAGACTGGAAGCAGGGGGAAACAGCTAGCCTGGGTCTGTCTAAAGGTAGATTTTTTTTTTTTTATCTATACAAAAACCTAAAAAAAAGGACAATTTGTTCATTTGTCTGGGGTTATTATGTGCTGGCGTATTTCTTGGCTCTGAGCTATTGCCTGGCAACATGCAGTAATTCCACGAAGTTTCCAGCCAAGAAATAGCCCAGCATGAAGCCATCCCATAAAACGGCAACTTGTCATTTAACACAAAAACAGGTTTTGGTTTTGTCAGAACAAATGAGATGTAACATGTACCATATTCTCAACAACTTCCTTACCTATTTCACTCAGAGAGGTTCTCATTCCCAGGGCGTCAAATACTGACGTTTTGTCACGCCCCTCGACATCTCTGTACGGGTGCACAAGATACCCTTTAAGTGTGAGACACAGTGGGCTGTCATGTAACGCCAATGTAACACATCCGTGTCAGCTGACAGTGTAAAAGAGCAAGAAAGTCCATTTAAGGAGGTGGCTGGGTTGGATAAGGCAGGACCTTCACCCTGGACACTGACATCAGCATTAATTAGTAGCGTGTGAAGTTTAGTGTGTGTGTGTGTGCATGTACAGCATGTGTGTTTGCATGCCATCCTACCCTGCAATAAAGAGATATCTCTTTCCATTTCTCTTCCTCTCCTTACCTAAACATGCAAATTCAGGTGAGTCAGTCAGGCGTTGGATGTAACACTTGTCTCTGCTGGCATGCGATCAGTTTTTACAACACAGAAACAAACTTTCAACAGGCCAAGACCGTTAATTCACACATCAAAGCTACAAGTTCTTTTAATGTGCGAATAAACTATAAATCCTCACACCTCAGCTGGAGATTTTCATGCAACTCGCACAACTCGGAGCTTCTGTGCTTCGTGCTGAATATCGGATAACATCTGATAAAATCTCCTTTGGGCTCATCTTGATTGTATTGTCTGACATGCATTATAGGTACTAACTACCTAACTGCAGAGCTGCAATATGCTGTAAAAGACGACTGAAGCTTCCCCAGAGGCAGCATGGGACTGTGCCTCACCTCCCTTTTTTGACGGAACTGAAGCGAGAAGAAACGGTTAGATACATCCGATGTTTACATTTTCTTTTTTACTTGACAATGTCAAGTTGTAAGTATCTCCGCTGGCATGCGGAGCGACCTTTCACAGCTCCAAAGGGTAGCCATCCATGATTCATAATCTATATTTTGTTTTAAAACATTTATTAATCCTAGTTTTCTCTGGGTGAAAATGTGAATACCTGCCTTCCAACCCCAAAACAAACAAAACGCAAGAACTCACAGAGCCAAACAGTGATATGGGGAATCGCTGCAGTCAAATAAAGCTGGTTTAGTAGTTAAAACACAGGCAAACATTTAGCAAGTGTACAAATTCCACGTCTGTCTCCATAACAAGATTACAGCTTTTCTCATTTGTAGCTTTGCGAAACAGTTGTTTTTTCTGTTTTTTCCATCAGCCATGTCACTGATGTCACTGATACGTTTATTTGTCCTCCACATTACCATTTTACACATCTTGTACACTGCTGTTATAATCCCCAGGACATCTGTATTTATCTTCAGAGTAACAAGCCTGTCCTGTGCGGTGTTTGTGCTCGTCTCTGCAGATAACGTATGCTTTGTTCGGGCACAGTCGGTGTGACTTTGTCTTCCAGGCAAAAAAGCATTTTGGATGTAAATGGGATTTAGTGTAAACAAAGGATAAATCAATAACCTTGTGTACAGCACACAGCGGAAGAATGCAAAATAACCAAAATGAAGGTCTGAGACATCAACAAACAATAATATAACATTCCGCATCAACAGTTTCAGCATTCAGGCTCGTATCGTAAGCACTTTTTGAACGCACAGAAGAGGAAAAACCTGTCCTATTATAATACAAACGTGTGACAAATGCTCCCACGCAACTCATATAAACACAATATAAACTATTTAATTTATGTTCACCTGTCACGAGGTCAGCCGTTTGAACATTTACTCATTTGTCCGCTCACAGAATTTAAAGTGGTGACAGAGAATAGTAAATCTCTGTGACACCATGTTGGTAGAGCCATCTGTGATCACACAAAACACAGTACAGTACAGACTGACACAAACATGTAGTGATAGTACCTATTTTAAACTATTTAACTCTACTAATGTGCGTTTTGATGAATGAATCCCACTCATACAGCATATTGGAAGCACAGATACCATATTACTGCAAGTCCCACATTTTAAATCTTTCTGAAATCAAAGTAATAACTGAGGTAATTCCCAGTGCTACTAAAAAAAATGTAAATAGGAAGTAGTTGAGAAGAAGAACGGTGTCTAGAAATGAGAAGCCAGAAGAAAAAGAAAAAAACACTTCACTCCTATCACACTTTGTTTGGTCAGTAATGAGCAACATGACGCACAGAAGTGGTTTCATATTGAAACTGCCATGTGGAAAACAACTGCGGGCGCTTCCTCCATCAGACGAATCAGGAGCAGGTCAACGCCACAAGTCATGGGTCAAAGTTCAGACATTCACTAAAACTGTCAGCAAGAAGTAACCCTAGGAGGAAATGGTAGCGCAGAGCCAAATATTTGCCTTGTTAGCAGGACATGTGAAATGTGGCGTTCCTTTCACAGCACAAACACTGGGTCACGATTTTATAAAGCTGTTTTCTTGGACTTTCAACCTCTTCTTCGGCTTGATGTGCTACAGTAACGGTACCAGACTAGCCTGTGCTCTTACGTCCGTGTACCGGAGAGCTGGTGCTGGCTCTCCTGCTCTGTACTGGCAGCTTACTCATCTTGTCCTTCAGGCCCTTAAGGCTGTATAGCCTGCTAAAAGTGAAGCTAAAAGGAGCCCTTCCTTCTTCCTGGCAGCACGCCTCCTGTGCTGATACCGTCTGGTTGTGGGAGTCAGGATGGAGCTGTGACTGTATGTTCGGGTGTGTGTGGAGAAATGAGGCCTGGGGTTTTGGGTAAGAATGTTGATTCGGTGACTGCCCGGCTCTGCCCTGCACTGCAAGAGACTGTCGAGAGAGGAGGCTCCGCTGACTGTGCAAGACTTCGGCCTGCTTCTGCCCAGCTGCGGACCCAACAGCACCTGCTCCCGCTGGAGGAGGGGGTCTAGCCGGTGGTCTGCGAGGAGACGAGCCGTTGTCCAACACCTGGAAACTACTGTTGAGTGCCTTGTTTTCTGCCTGCTTCAGCTGATGGCTTACCCAGGGACGAGGCCCAAAATGCTGGCTGGCTGAGGGAGAACGAAGGGGTCTGGATGGTTGGTCTCGTGGAGGTCTGGGAGGAGTCTGCAAAAGCTAGGGAGAAGAGAATGGAGAATATGTATAATGTATGTATAGTGAGGTGTTAATACATTTAACGACACATTACTGATAGCAGATACCCACTTCTCATATCGTATTCTGTTAGTGTGCTGGAAACTTTCATGCAATGCAGTGTAACATGTTACAAAGTGACGCCCAGTGACATAAAAGCTGTTGCAAATGGAAAAGAAATGTACTTCGGAGCAAACCTGTGAAATCTGCTGTATTGTCCCTCTTGTTAATATTACATGACAGAACTGAGTTAAAACATGCCAACAACACCTCCTCGGCTGGAATAGATGTGTTAGATGAAAAGCATAGACTCGGGTCAACGGTGAGTGAGTTAAACCACGGCAATAAATGTGAAACTATCATTAATTTATCGATTCATTAATATTGCAGCCGGGGTGAGCGCACACGGCGCTTCATTAAGAGCGTGTCACTTTAATTCACACGCAGTCTCCTTGTTCAATAATGAACAAGTGTCGTGTGTTTAAAACTTACAGACGCTCTGCTGGTGCGTACTCAACAGTCCTAGACACACACAAGACATGGTAAGGGTAGATATAGATAGATAGACAACATGCCGTGTAAAACAGCCGAGCTGACTAAGCACCGACGGAGCTGTGATAATGACTCACACCTCAACACCTAAGTGATACTTCATGACTTCAGCAGCTACATTTTTGCACAAGCTCCTTTCATTACGTTCCAACCTACTGCCTACTAGGAACTTGATGGACATGATGAAACACCAACAATAAAATAAAACATGAGTAAAACGTGTCATTTATTTCATGTGAACTGGACTTAGTTCATTTTATCAAACAACAGCTAATTAGAAAAAATGTCCATTAAAGGACACGTATGATAATTTGAGAAATGCGCTTCTTCAGAGTCAGATGAGACGATTGATAGCACTCATGTCTGTATTCTAAATATGACGCTAACACAGTCTCTAATTAGCTTAGCAGAAAGACTGGAAAGATGGGAAAAAAGCTTGATTGGCTCTGTCCAAAGGTAATAAATCCACCTTTATTTAATATGTTTGTTTAATCTGTGCTAACACCAAAGCCTATGTCCCAGACTATTTCTTGGTAAGAGCAATAACCTAAATAGCATTACTTAAATAGTATTAAGTAGTAAATGTAGCAAACATGTATGGGTGGAATCAATCTTGCAATTGATTGATATTTAATTTAAAAACTAATATGTCATTATTTTACCCTTTGGTATGGTGGAGTTTGTTTGTGATCGGAGCTGCATTTTCTGCTATTCAGACATTTTAAAATAAGAAACAACTGACAAAAAGCTTGTCAGAACTCATTTAATTAAATAATACATGGATCTTAATTTTTGCTGCCAACAAGATAAAAATATCTTGGCAAATGTTATACTTGATGCTCTGTTATTTGCTTTGCAAAATGTCATGGGTGGCAGTTTTTAAAATGCTGAATGATGGAACTCACTAACTACAAGGAAACACCTATAGGAGGGATAAAATACTCATTGACTTCAGGTAAACTACTTTCACTACTACTGTTTTACAGCAGGTGCCCTCAAAAGGTGGTTAGATTAAATTAAAAAGTACAAATGTATGGCGGCTTTAAAAGTTATTTTTGTCTGATGGAATGATTTTGAATTTAAATCTGCTGTCTTACTGTTCATACCTTCTGCCCCTCAGTGTCTTTGGTTAACTGGGGCCTATCACTCCTCTCCACACTGCTGGGTCCTAATGCTGGTCTCTCTCCCTCAGAAGAAACCGTCTTTGGTTTAAGGTCCCCTGTGGACAACCGCTTTGGCTCTGCTCCCTCACTGGTTAGCTCTCCTGGAGTCACTCCTCCGTCGACCAGTCTCTCTGCTGCTGATTGGTTAAGCACCCTCTTCCTCTTGGGGGCTTGTGGTTGGGCCTCCTTGCTCGTTTCTACTGTCTCTGTTGAATCTTTACTTTGGTTAAAATGGTCTGCTGTTCTTTTTGCTTCCTCGCTGGCTCTCCTTTGTGTCCCCCGCAAATCTCCCTCTGTCCTCCTCTCTCCCACACTCACTTTCCTCCCTTTTTCATCCGCTTCTCTCCCATTTTCTTCATTTACGGTTTCTTCCTCCCCCCTTTTCAGCTTCTTTTCAAGTGAAGAAGATGAAGAAGAGTCGCTAGCAGGCCCAGACAAACTCTGTGTTTCACTGCTAGAGGTATTCTGGTCTGTAGTGCCTAATGTAGCAGCAGTGTTATAATTTATGTATGCAGGACTAGTGGCCACGCTTGTCGCATTAGGAGTATTTGTATGTGTGAAGCTACCATGATCCTCTGTCGTCCCATGGTTGCGGTAGGCTGCTCGGTCAAACACGGGCTCGTGGAGAGGAGAGTCGCTGCATTCGTAATACTCCTCTGAGGTTGTGGAGAGAGCGGAGTCCGTTCTTGGTGAGACATACCCGTCGCTAACGTCGGGCGTGGGTGTCCGGAAGTCTGGAGTGTATGACCGTGGATCCGGTGTGTGCGTTTGTGAGTCTGGGGTGGGCATGCGTGGAATAAATCCGTCTGGAGTTGGTGTGCGTGCGAGAGCTGCGAGAAACCGCGATTCCCTCTCAGGCGTCGCCGAACGCAGGTCTAAATGCAGGGGTTTTTCAGGTGTGTGCGTGTTTCCCCGTGCTTTAGGGATTAGCTCCTGAAGGGTGCTGTGTGTGTTATGTTTTGTAGTATCTGGCATAGCGTCTGTGCAGTGTTCTGGTGTGAAACTCGGATTACCTTGCTGGCCAAGTGTGTCTACAACAGATGTGTGTGTGCTATCACCAGCACTGTCTTTGGACATGTGTGGGTTGTGTGTGGCAGAAACAGTGTGTGTTGGAGCTTTTAAAGACTCCACAGCGTCTACTGCACCTATATCATGTGGAGTGGATTCACAATATGATATTCTCTGGAGTTCATGTGGGGTTGCGCGGTACATTCTGCCTTGTGTGACATTCTTCCTGTTTTCATTTGGCACTTCGGGAAACTTGCAGCCTGTCGGGGCTCTTTCTGGGCCCTTGGTCCCTGCCTGTGCTGCGGCTACACAGTCTATCTGTGGGGTTAATTTGCAGTCTAACGATGTCAACGTCTTGGGCTCAACATCTTTCTGAATTATTTCTTGAATATTCACACTCTCTGCCTTTGATGCATCGGTAATCAAAACATCCGACTGGGCTTCTAGGTTGGTTCCAGTGACCAGCTGCATTCCTGCCTTGTCATCATGTAGTCCGACTGCTTCCTCATTCTTCGTCTCTTGGGAAGTCCCACTCTGTTTTTGCTGTGGAGCTTCTCCAATATTCCCTGTGTTCTCTGCATCTTTTTGTGCTCCTGTTTTGCTCCCACTGTTGTTCTGCAGTTCTGGCTCTTTTTCCGGCGATGTCTGGGCCACGGTTGCTACAGCGGGCTCGCTAGGGACCACCAGCGCGTCTGTGCTGGTCTCAGGCCTCCTGGCGACACTGAACTCAGGCAGCTTCTGGCCATCGCTGGTGACGCCGTCTTTGATAACCAGCTGGATAGTACGAGGTTTTGGGACGGGAGGAGCTGAGGTCAAGGATGAGGATTTGGAGGAAGAAGGGAGGGCAGGATTGGGAGTTGTAGAAGAAGAGGTAACAGGAGGAAGGGAAGAAGAAGGGCTGATGGAGGACAAAGGAGCACTGGCACTGGTAGGTGTGCTTGTAGTAATGGAGACGTGGTGATTTTCAGAAAGGGAGGTGGAACTGGCGGGCTGAGAGCTCATGGCGGAGGTAGAGGAGGGTGACCCATGTCTATTGGCGGTGGGAGTCTGGACGTTAGGGGTCATTTCCGAAGAGTTTTGTGGCTGTGTGTGAACAGCCTGTGTGTGTGAATCCGTATGTGGCAGCACTGTCTTTGTTTGCGTGTGTCCTCCTGTGTTTGAGTCAGTGGGACCACGCGGGTCCAAGGTTTGTGCACTCAAACTAGTTTCTGCTTCTTTAGCTTTTGATCCAGGGAGGGAGTCGGGCTTCGGATTGTTTGCGGTGACACCTTGGGTGCTGTGTGAAGGGGTGCTTGTGTTAGGAGTTTGGACTTTGCTACTGGATCTGGGAGGTGCGTGCGCATTGAGGTGAGGTGTGGTGTTGTGGCTTGTCTCTTGGTTGGAGGGTGTATTTGATTGTAATTTATCCTCGGTGTTAAGAGTCTTCGTAATGTCTTTTTCAGATTCACACTCTGGTGCAGGTGAATTCTGCTCAGGTGCCTCTGCGTTACTTTTGCTCTCACCAGGCTGTGCATTGAGTTGTGTCGACTGAGCTCTGTCTACCACCGACTCTTCAGCCTTGGTTTTATCTTGTGCTGGTTTGAGTTTACTCATCTGCATCAGCTGTCTGGGCTTGGCCACCTCTGGCAGGGTTTCCTTAGGCCTATTGAATGGACTGCTAAACTTGATCGCTTGGCTGGTTCCAAACATCTCAGATCTCTGTAGATGGACCTGATTTGGTTTGTTGGAATCCCGAATGTTAATGAACCCAATAACATCACTGGAGGGGTCCGGCTCGGGCCAGGTGGGCAGGTATGACATCAAGCATGCTTTCTCTAGATCGACGAGTCCGGGGTGGATGGGAGGAGCCTCCTGTATGGCTTCTTTACTAGCCCTCCTCCGCCTCCCCTTCTTGGTATCTGGGCCCTCTGGAGTCTTGCAGTTCTCTTGACTTTTGGTCTTGTTGGAATTGCTGTTTTCAGCAGAAGGGGCGGGGCTGGGGCTGGGGTTGCCTAAAGCCAGGGCGTATTTGGGACTGTACAGTTTCCTAGCAATAGCAGCAGAAGGAGGGGCCACTGCGGCAGCTTGTGGGAGGGGCTCCGGTTCAGGTTCAGGTTCCGTGGCGACCTGCCGGAGGTCAACCGAGCTGGAGGTCCCGTAGAGGATGCGAAACAGTCTGTCAAAGCCATCCACTGCTTGGCCTGTAACCACGGTGATGAGATTTCTCTCCAGCCGCGATGACGTCCAAGTGAAACTAAAGGAACCCACAGCAAACACAAAGGTAGACTACTTTAGAGTACACGAAGACATTACAAGACAAACAGCTCTTCACTGAAAATATGAGCAAAGTAAACAGCAATAAATGAACCAGGCAGACAACTGGGCAAACTATGTACAAAATGGCTCCACAGCTTATTTGAAGTACAAAGTCACAAGTAAATGTATCATTATGTGGTAGAAACTGCACTGTACATGTGTTTATTTCTCTTGTACATTGACACGTTTACAACCTGTTTGTCTAGAATGTAGAGAATGCTACTGAACATTAATAGACACAGTGCATTCTTTATTCATATCTCTCCATGCTACACAAACAAAAACAGGCGGAGCACACAGAGGTAATCTCTGTCTTTCAGTCTTTATCTCCTTCTCAAACTCGCTCAAACACTCACACGCACATATACAAAGTGCACTGACCTGTAAGACCCAGACACAGCTTTGTCTCCATCAATGAACATGAATCTGTGTCCCATTCGCCCTCTGACCTTGGTGGAGGAACGGGTGTGAAACTCTACTCCTTCTATGCAGCGTACACGAAGGTGCTGTAACACACAAAGAGTACACAGCATACGGTTACCATACCTTCTCCAGATTCAGAGCTCACTTTATTATTTATATACCTGAGCGATATGCAAAACAATAGCAGCAATTACTTCATCTTGTACTTTCATACTGCATTTTAAGTCAAGAAAAAAGAGAAAATGAACTGGAAAATATTGTGTCAATACAATACTAATGTCAAAAGAGATCAAAAGTTATTTTTTTATGATTTTCTGAGACGACCTTATCTTCCTTTTTGAATATTTATTGGCTGATTGGTGGTCAGGGTTTGCGTAAATAAAAAAGGCAGACCTGTGTACAGTCATACCAGCACCATCCTCTAACGCCTGTAATGTGATTCAGTTCTTAAAGCATTCATACGATAACATCTGTATAGTAAATGTTTAAAATGTTTAAAAATGTATTGAACTATGATGAAGTTTTCATGTGCACATCTAACAGCAAGTTTAAACCAACTGTAGTCTTTAAGTGACCCACAACTGCTTATTGGACCTATGAGTACTTTTGAATAGAACCCCTATAACCATACATAGACAGGAGCAGTAAAGTACCACTTGCCACCCTTAATCTAAGCAAATTGCTCCACTTTTTGAAAATGCTGGGCACTTACACATACTACATCCAGTTTAGGTACTTAAGCCTTGCACAACCAACACCATGTGAATTGCCATGGATTCTTATTTAATCTCTGTCTTGTCTTCACTTGATCCGTGAAGTGTTGCTGATGCCGTGGATCACAAATGATCTCGACCAGCTTTGTTAGTCTTTGTTGGAACTTGATTGTTTTGCTCATCTGTTTGCATGTATACTGTATAAATACTGCTGGATTAGAATTCCCTGAGATTAAAACCTGGTGTCCCGCAGCTGTCAGCGCTCTGTCCACTTAGGATGTTTGGAGTTTGGTCCAGCCAGAAAAGGTTGCTTTTTGAAAAATCTTTGATAAAAGATAAGTAAAAATAAGTAAAAATAAATAAAGTAAACTTTGATGGCAACACAATCTTTTTCACAGTTAAGAATTTAGTGTGTATGACTGTATGACAGCCACTTTGACAGGCCTATAGGCGTGACTGTGTAGTGTATTGTGTGCGGTAAAATATATTCAATGAGCGGCAGTGTTAAGATATAACTAACATTCATGATAAAACATGGGTGGTACACTATTATGGCACTGCAGTCATAAAAGACTGAAACGTTTCAGATAAGAGATTGCACATGAAAGGAACCTTGAGCTTAAGACTTCCTCTATGAAGTCTTTCTCTCTGTCTGACCTTTTCTTTAGGACGGACATGCATACTAATATCTGTACTTAATGAAGCTCAAAAATGCAAGGTGGTTTATGTAACTAATAAATCAGTGGTATATAGCAGCCCTGCCAGGTCTAAAAAAATCGGCCTTACATACGGGGTTACTTTTTCTGTTTGGTCGTAGTTATCCACTGCTATCAAAGCAGTTCGTGGTCCCGTTGGTGATAAACTGAAAAACTTTGACATACCACACCCTTATTTTTTATTGTCTTTAAGTTGATCTCATTTGAGGAGGGCTTTTAGGTCTTCTGAAAGATACAACTCTGCGAGACACATCTGTCAGAGGGGCAAGGTCCCGATTTGCGATATAGCCAAAAAATGATATAACCAGCTGTCCCGATGCAGCAGAGTATTCCTGACGAGGCTTGCTTCCCAGTAGGAACACCCTCCCTCCTGTGGTTCCACCCTCAACTTTCTCTGTTCCTCAGTACATTCCTTTGGTTAACTGATTAGATCAAAACAGCAAAATGCTTTTCTCTGTGTGCGTATTCAGCCCTGCACCATGGATGAATGCTTAAGCTGCCCTAGAAACAATATTACGAGAAAATGCCTCTGAACAGGTTTTAATTGCAAAGTGTACTGTAGCTTCCACAGAGAACAACATCCCATGAATCACTGAGATACTTTTTTTAGATAGATTTTTACTACTATTTGCTTTACAAAAATACTCCACATAGGACAGGGTGAAGGGTCACTGTTTACACAGTAACTATCCAAAAACCAACCCGGGCAACTCAAGAGTAAGAAGAATCTGGCACCTCTTTGCAAACATACTCATCTGCTCCTCCTCCCATCCTGTCTATCCACTCCTCCACCTACCTACTCCCTCTTGTCACTTACAGTTACAAGCTCAAGCTGTCATACCTGCTATCTGCTCTTCCTGCCTATCGTTCTCTCATTCAGCGGCCCTGGCTCGGCTTCCTGGCAGACTTTTGGAGACACTATTTCTGCTCACAACTGCAACTTTTACAGCTGTACCCAAATGTTCTGGCATGGCACACAGTAACCACGGCGATTGAAAGATACAGGACCATTAGAACATAAATGGCTGTATAGTTTTCTTTT
>NW_023339696.1:5939857-5943185 GCF_004916995.1 Morone saxatilis
TAAATGGCTGTATAGTTTTCTTTTAACTCATTTAAATGTAGGGCATATGGAGGCTAAGTGTGCAGTGTGCAGCTGCATTACTCGAGGCAGGTTTGCACTCTGTACTTGGATTTGGAGTCAAAAACCATGACAGAGATATCCCTAGGAATGGAAGTAAAAACGACAAAAGGTCAGACATTTAAAAGAGCAGGCAGTCACCATGAGAATAAAACAGGTAGAAAACAGCTACTCAGTCGAGCTGTAACCCCCGTCTGTTCATAGAGCACAGACTGCCACATGGGAAATGTTTTGCTGTTTTGCTTATAATCCAGATACAGCTGGCACTGGAAGTCTGTCAGGCTGTCGCTGCCTTTGTGTTTCATTTTAGTTCTTCCAAGACTTAAACTGGCAGAGGGTGTGTGTGAGTGTGTGTGCGCGCTCAATGATCTGTTTGTGTGTGCGTGTCAATATGTCTGTCCACACACCTACTTTATGTGTTTCTATTTAAATCTATAAACCGTTGTATACCTCGCCAGTAAATATCACTTTGAACATTATTAGTTAAGCAGACTGGGAGCCTTTGTGGAAATGATCCAACACTGCATCTATTATATGTATATTTTCTAAATGACCTCCCTAGTGGAGGGAGGAACAACATGGCAGCAGTAAAGCAAGTCTGACTTCCACCCAGCATAAAGTGCAATCATCTGCTGTTCACCTGAGATATTCGCATTGGAAGACTTGAGTGAAAACAATCATGGTTTGGTGGCTTGCCAGCTTGATCAAAAGATTTATGTCTCAAGAATACAATGCACTGATGATACAGTTGTACTTTGCCTGGGGCTCACTTTTACCTGTCCCATCATGACCAAAATATGTTTTATAACCTGTGCTTTTCATGGTAACCAGCCCATCAGCCTATGGAGACAAAGCAAGGTAAAAGATTCCTGTATGATACAGTGCCAGCTGGAAGAGTCGCTGGTAGTATGTGTGAGAGCGAGACAAAGAGAAAGAGAGAGATGGCATGTGCTTTCACTTATCCACGCATAACGAAAACCTCTTGACTCCAATTGTCTTTGTCTCAACAGCTAATTTGTACAATTTCAATCTCAAAATGAGGTGATTATTTCTGCCTATCCGAACATCTGGAAAAAAAAAATATGGGTCCAGAGTGCCATGACATTTAGGTACGCTCCCCAGAGGATGATGGTTAATATTTTTGCTCAGTACAACTAAGCCTTACGTTTAGACGCCGAACATCAGACCGCTATGACAAATGTGGGTGATATTTGCTCACCTTGAGGTGTCCTGCGTGCATGTTGGCCCTCTGACACATGGACAGGAAATGAGGTAGCGATGTATGTTCCAACAGGATGTAGACAGAAACCCTCCTCTTGAAACCAGCATCTAGCAAATCTCTGAAGATGTCGACATCGGTGAAGACATCCATCACCACTGCTATTACCTGCAGACCAACACACACAACCTAAATCACACACAGGAAAAACTCTCCTACAGACACATGCACAGTTTACGCACGCTAATACGTACACTTGAGCTGCAACAATTAGTCAATGAATCTATTAGTTGTCAACTATTTTGCTAATGTTTTAATTGTTCTGAGTCCAAATGTGAATATTTTATGGTTTATTTAGTCCTCTATGACAGTAAACTGAATATCTTTGGATTATGGACAAAACAAGACAAGATGGCCGTCACCTTGGCCTTTGCGTCGCACACAGTGACACTTGAAGGCACATGAGTACAATTACTTTACTTTTCTGCCAAAACAAATAAGATTCAAGTTGTTTTCAAAAGCTTTGAGCCAAATATGATACACACAAGTCATTGAGGAGAGCTCAGCATGTTCTCCTGTATCTATATGACACATGCATCTTTATCACGTGTTTCAAGCTCCTCAGAAAAATGCCCATAGGACGTTTCAGTCAAACAGATAACACCATGGCTTTAATGCACATACTCATGCAAATATGCTGTCAACTTGCTGGCTCAGTTAAAGTGTGCGCACTTCTTTTCCCCTGATAAAACCTCTTTAATCAAGTTGCACTTTACTCTTGACTGTCTCTTTTGGTCAGCAGCTGTACTCTGACCTCATAGGGACTGAGAGCCATATGGCTGCTCACTGTAACAGTATGTCAACATTAGCCTACAGTTAATCTTTTGAATGAGTACAGCAGGTCAGAGAAATAAGGGGCTGATAAATCCTCAAATTCAGAAGCTATTAGGCTATCCAAGAAGCTTGTAAGATTTCAAACAGAGATGAATCTTTCATTACCAAGTATGAGGCAAAACACCCTCAACTGCTCACTTTATGTTTAATTGGAGGGTATTTTATGGCTTTACATGCTTTATACGGCCCCATAAAGTTAACTTTATGGCTTAAACAGACTGAACACTTCAATATACATTAACACTTAAGTTTATAAATTGGTCCATCAGCGGCCCAACTCACCCTTTGCGCCTGCGCAATCATTTTTCGGACAATCTCTTTGATGTGCGTCTGACCCTCCAGCGGGGGCTGCGAGTACATGGTAGTGCGGGTCACCCCCCGGTAAGAGTCGCCGTCCGGCCAGCCCAGGTCCATGTGCGGTATGGACGTGTCCGACAGCTCGGGCCAGTAGTGAAGGGACAGCGGGGGCTCGTCGACCTCGGCATTCTCCGGGTACAGCTCCGTTCCCGGGTCATAGGGCTCCACGGCGCCGGTGAGAGTTTCCAGCTCCGGGTCCGACAGGAAACCCCGCAGGCCGCGAGTCTCCAAGTACTTAAAAAACGCCTCGCGACCATCCTGGAGGAGAGCCTCCAGCGCGAGCCGCTGGTCTTCGCAGTACAGGAACTCCGGTTTGGACTCGTGCGTCCGCGGGTTCACGTGGTTGTCGTCCAGACACTGTAACTGGGACAGAGCCATGTCCGGAGCGCGAGACCCCTCACAGGAAACTTTAAAAAAAGAAAAGTTTCACGAGACAGTTGCTAAACTTCTCCACACTTTGAGTAAAGACAGCCGCTGAAGCGCGCTTTAATTCCTCCTTTGTGGTTTAAACAGCTGAGCAGTTTGGCTCCGGACTTGTTACACATTACTTCACGTAGTCCCCTTCTTGGATCGGCCTTGTAATTCCTTTGAGCGGCCATAGTGCGCTAACACTCAGCCATTGTCATCATCCCCGTTACCGAATGAAAGGCTTTACCGGCCGCAGAGAGAGCGAGAGAGTGACACCCCGGGAGAGGGAACCGCCCGACAGGTTTGACCCTGACAGGCACCCACCCACACACATAAACATCCACACCTTTATCACGTGACCTGTAGGGCTTTCAAACTGTGTGTGTGTGTGTG
>NW_023339696.1:5943285-5957278 GCF_004916995.1 Morone saxatilis
CAGAATTTAATGAATTTAAAAAGTCCAGTGTGTAACATTTAGAAGGATCTATTGGCAGAAATGGAATATAATATTTATAGGTATGTTTTCACTCTTGCATAATCAGGTTTTTGGTTGTGGGGCAATTTCATAGGATGTAATGTGACCTTACCTTAATGAACAAGTTGTATGGCATTCATTCTATGCTGTTAACCGGCATAAATATCATGGCAAATGTCATAAAATTGCAATTTACACATGAATTTAAATGCCTGTTTATGCCTGCAGTGTATTTCTGTGACAAAAATGAACAAAAATGTATTGCATTGCTGAAAATGTATCAACTTTACGTAAGAAATTAGGTTGAAAGTAAAATATGATGGATATATTGTATGGTTTGCAGCTCACACATACTAACAACCCACCTTTGTTTCAATGTCATTAAGATATTTATTATTTATTTCTGCATTTGGTGTATTGCCTTTCAGTATAACAGAAATGTTATTGTTTTTGAACAGTAATATCCAAGCTTCAAGTTCAAAGAGATACATGTATCACTTTATTTAAATGATTTGTCATTACAGGTTAAGGAAGACCGGTCCAACTTCTTACTTTTAATCACATAAAATGTGCTTTTCTTAATCTGTTGCAACAGAAACAAAACCTTTTTACAATGTTTAATCTTACTTATAATATATGTATTTTAAGATTACACACAAATAAGAATAAATACATAGAAACAAACAAATGATCCATAAGTTGAGTTGAGCGTATTACATTTTAAGCTGCGTATTTCAAAACAAAGCGTCGTCTGGGCAGCATTCATCTCACTGGTCACTTTAACATAGTAACCTCCTTTGTTGGTTTACAGAGCACACACACCAACAAACACCCCCAAACAATACACACATGCATTCACTTTAGCGCACAGTAAACATACAGATACATATGTTCAGTCCCACATTTTACACACAAACCCCTCCACACACTCACACACACACACACACATGCCAGCCCAGTAAGAGAGGGAGGAATCTGCTGTGTCAGTGTCCTCAGAGTGCCTGGTCCCAAATATTCACACCACAATGACTCTCTGTGTCTCTCTGCCCAGCTCACCGGATCTCCTCATGGGAACAGCGGGAAAACACTGGAGCAAATCCTGATTCATCTGCAGCGGAGAAAACCTCTCCCTTCCTCCCAGGGGCCACACACACACTGGGGTTTTTTTTGTCATAAGGTTAGTGTGAGTGTGTGTGTTGCATTTATTCAGCCTGCACCAGTGCTGATAAGCTGTAAATGATTATGTCTGTGAGTGTGTGTGTGTGTATGTGAGTTCTCCACAGTGTCTAGGTCCATATCTTAATTTATTATTTTTACATGATTAAAGAGAAGTGGAGTTGCGGGATCAGGTGGAAGCAATTGATGTGCTTGTAGCAGCTGATTGGACGAGGATTGTGACTGAAAGGTGGCGTCATGTGGGAAATGGGAGGAGTCAGTAACATGATGAGCAGTTCTTTTGCAGCTCTTCGGTTGTCTGCTCCAAACATGAATGGTCAAGTGCAGAGCAGAGGAGCAGCGTGAGGGGCGGGGTCAAGACAGCTCAATGATGAACCTGTGGGAATTGATGTGTACTTGATGTGACGCGTCAGGTCATTGGCAGTGGTAAATGGGCTGGACGTACTCCGGAGGGAAACAGCCCACGTGTCCATGGCAACGGCCCCTCCAGCGCAGCGAATCGGAGCAGTCAATGAGTTCGATGACATCACCGCGCAGGAAGCGTAGCTGGGAGGGGTGGTGTGGGGTGAAGTCGAAGAGAGCGTGGGCATGATGGGGACGCTGTGGGGGGGGATTAAGGAGAAAAAGAGGGAGAGGGGGATGGAGGAGGAGGAAAAGAAGAGAGAGTTAATGAAAAGTTGGCTTCCATGCAGTCCGCCATGCAGCCCGTGTCTAAACAACAAAACTGAGCCAAACTCTTTCTTTACTTTAAGACACCACTTACACTACTTCAGGGACCAAACTTCTGTCCTTCACAATAAGATAACATGCTTCAACAACTCCAAATTATGCAGTAAAGGCTTAAGATGGAGCCCAAAGACGACTTAAGCATTCTTATCGCTTTCTCTCATTAAAGTCACTCTAATTAGACATTTCCATGTACACACATGTAGATTATTAAACATAAATAAATTCCACACAATTACACTTGCGTGGCAATTGCCAAAAACAGTTCTTTCAAAAAGACCAGAAAACACGTCAGGCCAGATGTGTCAGACTCAGAAAACAGTGTAAAGAAGATTGATGCCCCCGTCTGTATGCTAAATATGTAGCTACAGCTTGCAGCTGCTTAGTTTAGTTTATTATTATTTTAAATAGCTCTCTGTAATTGTAAATAGCTCTCTGTCCACACGTTGTGTTCCCTCCTACCTCAAGCATGCCACTGTGCACCCACTTCTAAGAAACCGAGTCTTGATCCAATCAGTTTTAATAATTTTAGACCCATTTCTAAATTATCATGTTTTTACATTTTTAGAGAGGACTGTCTATTTACAACTGAGTTCTTTTATGAATGCTAATAAAATCTTTGACAAGTTTCAATCAGGTTTCCAGGCTCGTCGTAGCACCAAATGTGCTCTTATCAAAGTAACAAATTACTTTTTACTTCCAGCTGATGCTGGCAGGTGCTCAGTTTTAGTTCTCTTGGATTTAAGTGCTGCATTTGACACTGTGGATCACTGCCTGAAAATGTTTTTTATCATATTTATCTAGAAGGACTTTCTCAGTGGTCATGGGTGATGCCCATCCCCTCTGACCTGTGGTGCTCCCCAAGGGTTCATCCATGGCCCATTATTGTTCTCTATATAAATGCTGCCACTAGGGCACATCACAAACAAGCACAATATTCAGTGCCACTGTTATGCAGATGACACACCTATAAGGCACTTCACGGTTTAGCTCCCACCTTCCTAACTCAGATCAGGGCAGGATTACACAATTTAAACTAAACTTATTAAAGTCCCTCTCTCTATTGAAGGACTGTGCTTCCTATTTTCCCCCATTGAATGGATTGAAATATTCATGGTGGTCAGTATGGTTTGTTTTTCTCAGCTCAGCAACAACAGCCATGATATAGTAGGTTACTTTTTTAAATTGGGTACTAGACTGGTTAGTTCTATTGCTGTGTTGAAACAAAACAAAACAGCATGCACAGAATAATAATTCCCAGGAGCTGCAGAGAACAGGCCTTGTATTCAGGTTAAAGGAACAGCTCCATTTAATAAACAATGCAGTCTTCATTCCTTTAAAGTGCAAATATATTTTATTTATTCTTTTCATTCAACATTTATTTAGCCAGATCTGCCACGGTCTGTCAGTCCATTCATGTTATATGAAAAAAAATATATATCACAAGAAAGGTTTGACCAAGACGGCGGCACACAGATAGAAGAATATAGACATGAAAGTAAATATTCCATGATGACTGATGATATTTTCTACTGGTTGATCGTACTTATAAACATAAAGATTGGGGAACCAGTCAGTGCAAGCTGCCAGCTATACACTAGAAAAGACTGACATGAGCAGGTGACAGCTGGGTTATATATAGTTCTTATATAAGATGATGGGTTTCATGCAGATGAGAGAAATTGCATGTTCTGATGTATTATTTAAATACTCTTTTAACATGGAAAAGCAGCAAAGAAAATGTGTTTAGGAACATTACTCGTCATCTATCACACTCAGGAATAGTTTAGTTAGATGAATAGATTTCTATCTATCTTCTCATATAACTCTTGGCAAGACAGTGAAGAAGAGCTTTTCCCAAAATGTCAAACTATTCCTTCAGAAAAATAACCGGGGGTTTCAGGGACATGATGATGATGATAATATCTAAACGTTTGATTGACCAAATCACAAAGAGAAACCTGATACAGCTAAGTAGAGTTTGAATATGTGACATACTGACACACAGACAGGTACTAACAGGCAGACAGCATTAGTGAGGTGAACAGGTTGGCAGACAGACTGGACAAACAGGTAGACAGATAAAGAAAGTGACAGCCGGTTCACATTTACATGCAACGCCACAGTTGGCATTTGGACATGTCTACTCCCACTACTAATATTCAACACCCTGAGACATTAGACACCATTTCTTTAACCGTTATTTCACATGTGTCTGTGTATTTTGTTAAAAGAGACAAATCAAGGGGAGGTATTTTAGATTGCTGCTGCATGTTATGGTTTAGTTTGGTATAGAGGGTGTTTATTTTTCATAAAAATCTCCTCATGAATCTTTATGAAAGATAAAAAAATCAAACTTGTGGGCTCTATCGGGGCAGAGCAACTTTAAGGAGAATAAATGACAAGACTCATTTGTGGATATCATGAGAGAAAAAGAGAAATAGAGTAAGACACAGAGAGAGACAAGTGGACAGAGGGAGAGAGGCATTTTAAGTCCTTGATGATGTGTGTGAGGGTGAGATAAGAGTACACGCCTATAGGCGTACACGGATCTATATAGAGCCACTTATTATTTGTATATGTACACACACACTCTTACTAAAAACAGCCGCTCTGTTAAATTGTGATGTTTGATTATGCAAGGTGAGCTGCTTTTAATTCAATCTGCAGATTCTTCGTCATACTGATGTTTTTCTTTGAGTTCACAAAAGCAGTTTTTTTCTTCTCTCCTGATAGCCGGCCTCCTCTGATCTCTGTTGACTCGTGAAATAAAAGCAGTTTAAGAGCGGTGGAATAAAAGCAGCTATTTTAAGAGTGTCTTGAACTTAACTATACTCCTAGCTGTCACTTGCACTCCCACAGAGAAAAGTGGATATGATATGAATTGGGAGGGGGCTGGGAGACTGGAAGGAATACCAATATTGTATTTTTTACGCGTGTGAATGTGTGTGTAGGTCTGCAGCATCTTCAGTTATTGCTATGGACTGTTTTGTCTTGGCCCTGATGTAATGGCATCCAGGTGGGGGCAGGTACACACACAAACACGTACTAACCAGACAGCAGGATTAGGATCAAGAGGCGCAGACACAATCTATCAATCTCACAAATCTATAAAATCCTCACAGACTTATCCTTTATTGTTTGGCTGATCTGGTCTAGACTTCATGTACCGAGTGCATGCACGTACACTCTGCGGCTGTGTACGTGGGTGTTAGCGCAGGCCTCTATTTGCTCGGGTTGTCTGTGAGCTTGCATGTGCAATCCTGCGTCTTTTGTGTGTTCATATGCTTGTTTGTGTGACAGCACATGGAAAAGCCATTCATTTTTTTTCCAATGCCAGCTTGTGAGGAACAGTTTGGGAGGAGAAATATGGTACGTCCGTATCAGCTGCGCTCGGCTGCCTTGTGATCATCATCCTCTCCAGCGCCTGCTCCGACCCAGAGCCAGCGCTGACAGTGGAACAAATTACTCTGTAACATCAATGGACTACAGCTTTATACTAGATTTAACTCTGCACACAGACACACACACGCACACAGATGGGGAATTTAGGGCAAAAAAAGCTTCTGACACTTCCTCTGTTTCCATTTGAAAATGACAAGGTGTCAGAAAGAGGTCAAAGTTTTGCACGAAGAGGCTTTTTGTTGGAAGAGAAAGCTTCTAGACAGGAGGACATTAGGGATATGTTGGGGAGCAGAAATGGAAAAAAAATTGAATTATTTCCCATCCTGCCATGGTGAGATAAGAAGTGATCTAGAGCCATGTAATGAGCTGATGTGGAATTAGTTTGGAGACCGCATAATAGGAAGGACAACACAAAAAGCACGAGAACAAACGAGATACGTGGATTAAGCCAGTCCTCGACAGTCTAACTGTATGTCTGTGAACCATATAGTCAAAAGAATGAAAATTGTGATCATGCGACAGTGAGGACGAGAATTAAAAAACAGTCGAACAGTGAGCAATCAGCTTAAGGCATTATTTCCATTAATATTTACAGTACATGGGGTGAAGTTAACAGGATTTCTCTATAACCCTGTTTTCATGCATTCATTTAACAATATAAAAGGTCCAAAGGGAGCTATGCAACAACTATTTGTTCCTTGTGTTTTTGTGCTTTTAGTGTCACTGCCTCCCACTTCTGTGAAAGTAGAAGATGAAACGGTGTGCTGAAGAAGTCTGTAATATTTTAGATACACATGGATAATGCAAAACACGGTTACAAAGACAGAGTGGGGAGTATTATGTACAAGGCAAGAACACTAAGTTGTCTTGTTATCTCTGATATCATAATTTCTGTAAGTGAAATCTTAATGGAGAGCAGACTGTGTTGGAGGGGTTCACTGTTTTTTTGTTCTATTGTTTTGACTGGTTACTTTTGTGGAGTGTGTTTCTGATGGATGTTTGAAAGGAAAAGCATTTCTCCACAATTGAGTTGGTTGGCAAACCCATTTGTTGGTAATTTAAGGTAAGTACTAGTGCGTGTAATTGGTGAGAATGGCCATGTCTCAGTTGGTAATGCATCCCAAGTGACTGAAATTGTAAAATTAGGCTGGTTTTTGTGTGTTGCGTTCTCTACGGGACTGGTATGCTCCAAGATGGCTAGGCATATGGCAGAATTTGGTTTGGTAGGTGAGGATGTAAAATAATCGTATTGAGGAAGGTGTTAGTTCAATGTTTTATCTGCAACCTGGCATCTTGGACGAGCATTAAGTACTATAGCTCATGTTTTGTTTGGTTCGGTTGGTGTGAGCTTTGTTGTAGCTTGGTTTCCTCTGTGTGTGTGTCTTGAGATGACTTGGTTGGCTAGTGAACCTTTGTTTAAAGGACTTTGTGGTAGCGCTTTTGTTTCAATTCCAGTCTTGTGTGCATTTGGTTCACTGCTCAGTGTTTTATATTCCTCACTTGCAGTGTTCTGGGTACTGTTTTTGCATTGAATCCTTTGAATGTTCATCATGCCATATAACTAAATACTAGGTTTGTCATGTGACTAGTTATATGTAATTCACATGCTTTTCTTTGCTAGTAGTTCTGTATCCTTAAATTGCTCTATTTGGATTCAAGGTTGTTGGGTTTGTGATCCAGTCTGGTAAGAGGGATGGCAGAGGCTGAAGGTTTGGGTCACTGGGAGCATGTGATAACCATTCCAGTGTAATGGGGGCACTTGGTAAAGACTACAAGTTAAAATTGGGGAAATGTTAGGTTGTTCTTTTCATACAAACTTATATTTCCCTTCCTACAGCTGGCATCCACCCTGCATCACTGTATTTAGCTTTGTATTGACTTTAGTGTTAATAAATCCCTCTTGTTTCATATAAATGTCTTGCGTGGACTCCCTTCTTGTCTCATCCTCTGAGCCAGTTTGTGACAGGAGGCCAAGGCGAAGCCCCACAGATACAAAGACCAGCTGACCACGGTTTTATATAAAGTGAAAGAAAAAAACACAGTTTGGATCCAAGCTACATTTAATATTTCTAATGTGTTTTTTATCTGCAGACGTAGAGCGTAACCAAGACCGTATGCCAAAAACCTTAGAAGCTAATGAAGAAAAGGAAGGACGGCGTTTATGTGATCTTGTCTTTTTGTTATCTTTGTTCTGCTGCCAGACTAAAGTGGCTGTAGAAACACATTCAGGAGAAATTAAAAGCAAAAATGACACAAAAAAAACATTATTTAAAATGCATTTAAAAAATAACTTTAAATCATAGGAACAACAAGGCTAGTCTAGAAATGATTCAAAACTGAGATGACTCCAAAATAATGCCTAAATTAGAAGCACAAGATGTAGATTTAGATCTACAAATCAATATCTTGTGACATAATCAAATATAACTTCATGAAGAGCAGACTTGGCAGTGAGTTTGCAAAATGCTTTAGAGGCTTCCTTGTTGCTAAGTCATTGTCTATTTGCATTGTTAAAGTAGAGAATAGTAAATGTACAGTTGACTCTCATTAAAATAACAACAGTTACAGAGTTTACAGCTACAGATATAAAAGTATGACTAAGCGGCAGTGATCTGATGTGCAATGACAGACTTTCTCTAAGGCTACAGAGCCATGTAGGTAAACACAGCACCCTCAGCACGCCACCCTCTGCTATGGGGCATGTTGTGATGCAAATAGGTATTATCTCAAGGCTATGAGAGAGCAACACGGTGACCTACAGTACAGGAAAAGTGTGTTGCTGTATTCCACAGGTTCTATAATGACACCTGCATATCTGAACCAAAACTATCTCAGTAAGATGCTGCTCTTATTGTTCAGATAAGTCTAGTAAGGTATGCAGTCTTACAGAGGTCGCTATGAGGTTTGCAGTTACGTTTTCGAAGTTTTGGAATAGAGCGCACACCTTGAAGTCAATATAAGAATTAAAGGACCAGTGTGTGGGATTTAGTGCCATCTAGCAGTGTAGCTGCAGACGGCAACTGACTTATTTCACCCTCCCTTTCCAACCACAATGGAGAGTCTATGGTGCCCGTAAAACTCACGAAAAACTCAACATGGCGGACTCCATGGATGGTGACCCGCGTCATCTGGAGATAAAAATGGCTCATTCTAACATAACAAAAACACAACAATTCTTACTTTAAATTTTTTATACACTAAAACAGACTATTAAATTCTATTTCTGACAATTAATCCTAAACCTGAATGTTACCCACTGGACCTTTAAGAAAATGTTGTAACAAAGCAATAGGCCTATTTGTGGTTGATCCGATGTCTTTTGATACTTTTGAAAAAGCTAACCATCTCTCCAGCACTTCTGCTTTCACCGTCACAGTCACGGATGTTGACTTAGTCTTGTAGAACTACAAAGCTAACTGTACAGATTTATGCATGGCAGTTGCAAAAATATAAATGTAAAATGCATGGATGCTTCTTGGTGATTGGCTTATTCCAGATTACAGTAACCCAGTAATGTCTAAACAATACATTTTAGGACTGTACAGTCTATGCATATAGACAAGACCCACCTGGCACACAACCCTTATTAGATGATGACATTAATACAGGACAGCAAGGCGAGCTATGCCAACATAATTCAGACCTGGGGCAGAATAACATAGAGTAAGTACCGTATACCGCCCTAATGAACCTTTCTGTAAATAAGCATATCCCTGATGGCCTTACAGTACAATATACAAAGTAGTTTTGTTCAGTATATGGTATTGTATTGACCCTGGACTTATCACGTCATAGGATGATGGAATAAAAAATGAGGAAAACATTCAAAAAAACAATGTGCTAATAAATAAGTACAATCTACAACAACCGGCTTCAATCTGGGCCCTTACACTGAACAGCAGTGTAATTATTTGTGTCTTAACTTGATGGGAGTCCAACATGGTTTAGTCTACAATGGACACTATTACTGACAAAGCATGTTTTATTTTCATTTTACAACATTTTGCAACTGGTTAATAAATTGCAAAGCATTACAGCATAAGCAAACATTTAAAACATACTTTCCAGCATATTCCGCTTTGAGTGTTATTACCGTAGCAAGAGCAATAACAGCCTAAAGATTAGATGCAGGCTTGTGAATCACTGAATAAATCTCAGGAACAGCTGTGAAGAGGTGGGTAGGGTAGCTAATGGAGTACCATTCCCCCTTTGTTGAAGACCAACAGTAGCCAAAATATCATCCCAAAATAATAATATTAATAATAATAACAATAACAGGAGAGACACCAATGACTGCTTCTACCTGTCAATTCACGACTTGACTAACGTGAGTCACCGCACTAAAATGTGATGGAGAGAATACAGGAGTATGAAATGACAATGAAATTAACAAGCATAAACATTCAGCTACGCTCTTAAATCAGCTTAATGACAGCAATAATTGCCTATAAAACATTAAAAGAAAACAGCATCTGTCTGAATTTACAAGTTTGACTTTGCTTAAGTTTTGTCAGAAGTCGAGGCAGACCAGTAGATGAAGGTAATTTTGCATGGCGACAGAATGATAGTTAGAGCAATTATTGTTACTGTGCTATTATGTGGAGGTCATGACACCAGCCGGTTGTAGGTGGAGCAGCTACGTAAACTATTGTATAAACAATAAAAATAAAAAAATTCTCAGAAAAGCAAAATGCTCAGAAAGACCCGGTGTTGTTTTCATGTGTTAGTTGCTCACATTAAAGAGGTTTAGACTGTGACAGTATTTAGGTCATACAGTTTTTCACTCTCCCATGGGACGCCTGCCTTTCAGTTTAACTGCATTGTAATGCCCTAAAGCAAAATTCTTAACTTGCACCTGCTCCAGCTGCGTTTGCAGGACTGAACATATTGTGCAACATCCCCAGTGATTTAGAACATGCGTGAATCTGTTCAGGTGTGAGGCAGGATGTTACTAAACAAGAGCTAAATTTGTCAGAAGCAGCACGTGAAACAAAAACTTGTTCTTAGTATCAAAACCTGCCATCCCCAGTCTGAAAGTCTCCTGCGCCACCAGGTGAAAAACTGCAGCAGTCTGCCTGCTCAGCAAACCGTCTCAAAAACCATCCCCGTCTCTGAGCTATAAAATCAAGTTTTAGGGGAAAGAAGAGTTGGATAAACGCCAAAATCCTGCAGACTATATGACGAATGGGGTGAGAGGAGCTCCCTGCATCTGAGGACCAGATTTAGTAGAAGTAAAGCTCACCCATCACAAAGATCAATAAATGTGAATCATCTTCAGAAGGACTTAAGATCCAGTCGGGCTTAGGTTCTCAACACATTAAAGATTTTCATCAAATGCTGCTAGTGCTGATCATGTGAGCACGAAAATATTGAATTCTATTGATATTTCGTCACATTGTTCTGTTTGGAAATAGAAACATATTTGTGCGTGCATTCATTCAGTAATCTCACATATGCTCTAAAATGCATGAGAGTATTCCAAGTAATGCATTTTAAACTAGTGCTATCAGCCCATTCTTTAAGGTTTTGCTTCTACTTCATTTTTATAGACAAATATTACTGCAGTCATTCAACTCCAAGCTTTTGACTGGGGGGGGGGGGCAATGTGCTGCCTTGCCAGAATACCAACACCTGCTTGAAAGTGTTAAAAAATAAAAAATACTGTCTCGACACAAGAGGATGTATATGCATGTGTGTTTCACTCTGTTTGTTGTAGTTTTATTTACAGCAATGACTCATTGGCCGCTAAACTCTTCACTTCCCATCTGATTGTCACAAAAATACCCCAAACCAGCAGTGGCAGGCTAGTTGCATGTCAGCACCTTGGAGACCAGAGCCTTTTTGCTTGCATGCGGTGCAGTGCAAGGTTTGATTCTGCAGCACAATAAACCACGGAGTCAAAGAACTGGTTACAAACAGACCCAGTCTGCATCATGTACTAAAAGAAGTGTCAGTAAAACAGATGTAGAAACCTGGAAGTTGTTTTAGAGTTTTATTAAAATGCTTCTGTACCCTTCAAAATCGACACACACTTCAAACCTGACCTACTGTTCAAATTATAGGAACATTTAAATATATAGCTCTGGTTTTAGACTGGACTTTAACTATTTTTTTCATCCTTTCCCACATGGACAATGGACAAACCTTTATTCCTGCTCACATTCATAAAGTTTCCATTATTTAAAATGAATATGAAACAAAATTAGAGGAGAGCTGAGAAGATTTTGACATTCTTTATTAATCGTGTTTACTGATATATATATATATATACGAGAGCGATGGGCTTTTCGCCACCAATGATGAGATGCATCTCTAATGAGTAATGTGACCTAAATATAACTTGTCACATCCTGTTAATCCTTCACACAGGAAGCATAAATGAGCCGAGTACCATATAGAATATGTGTTGCCCTTATTATAGGGCAAACTTACAAAATTCATAGAAGTATGTCGATTTATACTCTTATGTTGTAGGGACGACAAATGTAAAAAAAAAAATGTTTTTAAAGTGGCCATCGATGAACTGACAGGATTAGAAGTCATTGGTGCCTTTTTTTCCCCATGCACGCTCTGAGTCATGGCCGCTGCATGTTGAGCACCCTAAACGGACGGCGGCCTATTCTCAGGTGCCTGACTCCAGAAGTGAATATGATGCGATGGGTATTAGCAGCGACAGCAAAGCACAGTGAACATGCTGTCATGTCAGGATCGCTGTGGATCACATCCCTCCATAGCGACCGGGCTCGCCTGCAGGTGCGGCTCGCCTGCCACTCCCAGACATACTTAACATGCAATGTGATCCTGCCTGCATAATGACTTCACAATAGCAAGAACAACAGCTTCTCCCACGATGACACCATCATGGGAACTACCTGTCATTTATATTTTCTACTAAACCTGACAGAACATATTGTCAATATACTGAAATCTGGGATACGCCTAGCCGCCGCGCCGCAGCATTATTGCTGACTGACAGTGTGTTTTGGATAGTTTAACCTACATATTAATATGTATGGTCTTATCAAACTAACTTGGAACAAGTGATGTATATTAAACCACCTATTTCATCTTATAAAAAACTGAAATAGCCTAGAAATGGTGTAGATGGGTGTAAAAAACCTCAAGCAGGCTCATTAGGTGTCTGAACTCCAAAGGGAATTTGGACTAAACACAACAAACTGAAGAAATGTTCTGTCTAAACATGATACATAGCAACTTAATCATGACTGATGTAAATAATTGCCTCTTAAATCAGTTTTCTTTAGCTCAGCAGTGCTCACTCCCTCTGGCTCGGCGCCTGAGATGACTGATTTGGTTCTGCTCCAAACCGACGGCAGTCCTGTGATCTTTCATTTCGAGCTGCACCTCTACGTCAAACCCTGCTGCCACAGCCACAGCACCAGAAATTTCACCAACATATGGAGTGTTCCCATAGCTGTCAACTCCATTAAAAAAATGGTTATGCCTCAAAGTCACAGCAAAATGAAATATGAACACCTGGGTAGCTTGTTATGTTTGTAAAAACACACTGATTCGACAATAGAAAATATCCTTTTTTTTTGTTCAAAAATGCTGCTTCACTGTGTCTTAAAGTCTCATCAGATATTTAATTAAATCTCTGGCGGCTTGAATAGAAGAGGGAAGACGAGGGAGGCTGAACAACAGAACAGATGTGTTTTAAATGGTTTAGAGAGGAGATTGAAATTGACATTGCAAAATAAATAGTGCTACGTAACTGCTGTGGGTGATTTCTCGGAAAGCAGCGGTTCCTGTTGAGCTGCACTGAGTAAGAATAACGAATTTCCGACATTTCAAACAGTAATAATTCAAAACTATTTCCTCAAATTAAAAGTATTGTCAGAGGAAACAACACTTGAGGTACAGAAAGTCTAAGAGGATTTGGTGAAAATGATATTGATAAAATGAATCAGCGATGTCTGTTTGAAAGAATAAAATTATTATTTTTCTGTTATTCTATTTATTCTATTATCTCAAGTTATATTTTCTAAATGATGATTAGTTAATAGCTTTTTTTTTTAAATAATACACACATTACCTCCACCTTTCCTTTGTCAACATGTATAAACCAGTCAGTTCCACTCAGGAAGGACTTTAATGTTAAAACTAATCCTGTTTAATTACTGATTAAATTGTCTCTTGATATTTGTTCCTTTTGCTTTGGTATTAACAGTTTAAAATGTGTGAAAGAAAGAAAGAAAGAAAGAGACACAGAAAACAAGGAGTCACATGCTCACCCTGGCAAAGTGCTCGGGGTCCCTCAGAAAGACAGTCCTCTCCTTAGCGATGCTGTTGCTATGGTAAAAGTCCACCAGCTCGTTCAGAGAGGAGAAGAGCTCGTCCCACACATAGTACTGACCACAGCGATCCTGCAGCACCTTGAAATGCTGAACATGGTCCCCATAACTGTGAAACACACAGAGAGTGTACATTTTAAATTCATTCTCACCTTAAAGGAACATCCATAGTGCGTTGACAGGTACTGATGACCAATGACAATCAGTAGATCATAGAAAATATTTGGCTTTAAATAAAAAAACTCCAGTTAATATCTAGTTTTGACCATGTGAGGTGAAATAAGATGCAGCCATTTACTGTGAAAATTAATTTAACAGTATGGGTGGAAAGA
>NW_023339696.1:5957289-5958867 GCF_004916995.1 Morone saxatilis
AGATATAGATCTGTTCTTCCCTGAGTCCCGTCTCGCAGTGTTTGTGTGTGTCCTCTCTCATCACGAATTGCTTTTTGCATACAATAAATTGGAGACCAACAGTCTTGGCCTTTAGTCCTCAAAGCCTCCCCTTTAACTCCACAGCTGTCAGCTGTTCGGGCCTGGCATCCGTTTCAGTGCATTCCTGCTCATTCCGAGTCGCCGCATTTCCTATTTTAGTTTTTGATCAGTTTTTAACCAAGTGCAGCAAGTCAGTAGTGAAAAACCTGGCCAAAAAGAGGTGAGACTACACAAAAACAATACAAAAGCAGACAAAAAAGTTTATATAGTCACGCATTCATTAAGAGAAACCCATATTGAGGCAAAATAAATTAATATAATGAGTACAGAATGAAGACAACAACTGGGGGGTCTTTTGTAGTCATATTTTGTCATTTAAAGAGCAGATAATGACATGTACCTGGGCTGTACTGTGGATCTGAGGGATTCTGTTCAAAGCAGAAGATGTCAAACTAACTCATTTAGATGTATTACTCTCAAAAAATTTATTATTTTCATACACAAATTTAATAATGAAGTACAAGTTTGTTATTTATCCGCTCTCTACCTCTGATTTAGTAACATTTATTATCATATTTTAATTAATACAAGGTTGGTAGAAGAACAAAATAATAATAAAGTAAAGCCAGTGGCACAAACAAATATAGCCACAGTGTTGGAGTGCATGCCTTGTTGTCATGATTAAAAGAGTTTGGCCAGTATTCATTGGCAATCATACCTGCTTCCCTATCCTGCTCTGTGGTGGTTGCTAAGTAACTTGCCAGCTTATCTTTAGAAATCTGGACATCTCACCATGATTATACTGTTATATAACTGCATGCATCTAATATGCAGCGGAAGTCAATACAACTCCCCCATATTTCTAAACACATCACAGAAGTAGGGGTGCGTGTTAGGCTTATGCTAATGATTGTTAAAATCTCATTTTCCACGTCGGGAAAAATATAATAATCCTGCAGAGGCAAACAGCATTCATGTTTCTTTTTTTTTATTGTGACATCATTGGTGATTGGTCATTGGGTATTACAATAAAGCAGATTTTCACAATAAATAGCACGTCCTTGCTCTAGAATAAACACGGTAAGCATTTGTGGTTTAACCTCACCAAACTCCTTCTCTCTCTAGTCTGACTGGCACTGCTCCAAGCTTGGGGAGAGTAAATGAGCATCGGCTTGTTTCAGCCAGAATTCTTTTCTCTATTCAGATGCTGAGCTCTCTGAACAAGCAGGGCTGACTCCCCGATGACTGGATGGCATTCAGCTACACCTCCACCCTGCCCTTCTTTCTCTGCCTTCTCCGTTTCACCCTGTGTGTCCTCATTTCCCTCTCCTCACCCTCACCCAGTCTCCCAAAAACGATGAAACCGAAGAGTGAAAAGATGCCAAATGTAAAGTTGTTTTGACGTATTTTTGGATTGACACTGTACCCTGCCTTTGTAGCCTTTGAGCATTAACTCATTCTGTGTTCCTCTTCTCTATTGTCTCACTTCTATCTACCCCCCCCCCCCCCCCCCCCCCC
>NW_023339696.1:5958967-5961643 GCF_004916995.1 Morone saxatilis
CCCCCCTTCCCCCTTCGCAGTTCCTCTTGTTATCTGCTCCACTGTGTCTCCATGGCCTCTCTTCATTCAGCCCTATCCCTCCACGGACTCACAGCACACAACACAAAACAGTTCTGGCCTCTGTGAACGATCTCTATCAGCCCCACCGTTGTCCCTAGTTGTCTGCCACCGTCTGCTGCACCCTACTGGTTGGGCTTTGTTACTGCCACCAGCTGTGCGGCTGTTGGTCTGAGTGAAGCATTGAGAGCTGGACCGGATAGAAAAATTTATGACAAAGAAAAACTAAGAAGAATTTAGATTCTGTGAAAAGATTAAAGACAGGATGTACACAGTGCAAGGACTTTCCCTTTAGCGGACTCACAATAATGGCCCGTAGAGTGAAACACATCAAATACTTAGAGGGAAGGAAAAGGGAAACAAAGAATTCTTTTTAAGTTCAAGTTTAAGCCTTCTCACACATGGAGTTTACATTTCCTGCAGCTGTGATAGTGACAATGCCATGTATTGCATGTACTTTTGAGTTTGTTTTTGATACATTTTAAATACAAAACCATATGTGTTTCCCTATGCCAAAAATTTTTCAAATCAAAACTTAAACGTCAAGTTTTAAGGCGACATGTTTATCGGGGGTTAGGCCTGTTTCCTGGCAGAGATTTTCAATTCATCCAGTCACAACTGATATTAAGCAGAGGATAAGATAATGCACCAAGTCACGCACAAACACAAACTCTAATCTCCAACGATGCACAATGTCATAAAGATAAATTAGAAAGTTACTTTGTGGGATACTGTGATGGATTATGTAGCTAGGCCCGTTTTCATCTACAAATTGGTTTTCACGCGGCACTGAAGCATATTTTACTGGCAGCTAGAAGTATTAAAGTTTTTATTGTACAAGACAAATTCCTAATACCTCCAGATACTGAACTTAAAATCTATGAGATCATTTTATTAGAGGTACTATAGCGGTAGTAAATTCTGGGTTGGTGTGTTAAACATGTTCTGAAAGTTCTGAATTTTTCATTGTGAATTTTGCTTTCTTCAGTTCTACACAGTGTGTCAGCAGAGACATCTCCAGCTGTGCCGGCTGAAAAAAATCAAACCAAAAAATTCTCGCAGCGTCTCTGTACAGTTGACCAGACTCGCTTTAAATATTTATGCAGCAACACCTAAACCACAACATCGCATCTTCACACTCCATTTGCCCTGCAGTGTAAAATACTGCAGCCCCTCCATGCCACTAGAGCGCTAAATGCAAATAAAACCAGTGCACTTTGAGTCCACATTTAGACAAACGGTTGGAAAATGATAGAAAACAGTCACCACAAAATGATCAAATCCAAACGACGAGCCTGCCTCCTACATGCTATTATGAAGGTAATTAGGTTAAATGAACAATAGAAAGTTAATAATAGCATTTTTATAAATGATATGAGACTTTTGCTCATATTGCGATTTGTCATCATCATTATGATTGCTACCATCACACTGTGGCCAATGAAACTCTTTTGTAAAAAGCGAAAAACGAAATGCTTTGAAGAGGAGAGAAAGCAGGTGTAATGTAGCTATATCACTTTGCATAACGCAGACAGCATCTGTCTCGACTTGATCACACACACACACACACACACACACAAAGCACACTCTCCAAGTGCCCTCTCATCTCCCTGATCCAGTGTAATTAAGGCCCACAGCGATAGAGATTATTTTCTTTTTCTAACTAAAAGGAAACAAGAGAGAGATTAAGAAAGAATGAGGGTGAGAAAGATTGAAAGAGAGAACATGAAATAGATGTAGAGATAGAACACCCAGCAAGAGAAAGATATATATATACTTCAGATGAAGAAGTTATTTTTAAAAATACTGCTCCAGCACAGTTCAAGATGCATGAAGGTCATCCGTCCATCTTTCTCTCCACTTTCTCCATCAATACTCTCACTTCCCTGTTCTCTCTGTCTCTCATCCTGCCAGCCCCCCCTTTCTCTAATCTGCTGTTCAGTTTCTAAACCGCTGCAGATGTCTGGAATACTTCACACAGGCACACTGTCACCTCCAGCTGTCAATTTAACTCGGTGTGTGTGTGTGTGTGAGAGAGAGAGAGAGAGGGAGTAACTGATGGTCGTGTCAAGGAGTTATCAGAGTGTGTGTCAGCCCATGTGCTTGCTACAAATCACAGATTACATCAGTGTTTACACGTACCAACCAACGTCTGTTAGTGTGTGTGTGTGTGTGTGTGTGTGTAGCTGTATCTCGTGTCGCAGGATGAGCGCGGTGCCCATGAGTGTGTGCATGTTTGTGATTTTTTTTTGTCAGCGTGTTCACCAAGCACTCCATTGAGAAAGTGAGTGAGAGTTTCAGCTCCTCCTGCAGCATCAATAAAGCATCGCCATCACCTGTTTCGATAGATGGATGAGGAGAGAGGAGGGGGAGGAGGTGTGTGTGTGTGTGTTGTGTGTGTGTGTGTGTGTGCTGGCCGCTCTGAGGGGTGAAGGAGAGGGAGCGAGATGAGGGGAAGAATGATAAAAGATGTTTGGTGGAGGCAATTTAGTCGAAAGGGTGTTGATGGTTCAATAAGCCTCTCAGACAGAAATGATATGAGCCTGAGAGAGGGAGATATGGAGTTTCTTCTCAAGCCAGTTATCATCATAAAGGAAAACAGACATTTATCAAAATAAA
>NW_023339696.1:5961657-5963978 GCF_004916995.1 Morone saxatilis
AAACGCTGATTATAGAAACTTAACTTAACTTTTGGCTTCTTGAAACCACACCCTCCCTGTATAACTTCTATCATTTTCAACTCCTTAGGAATTTAAACCATGATGTAATTCTTAAAATCAGGACCAACTGATATGATTGGGCTCAAACAAGAGCTACGGTCATTGGTTGAGGTCGATTACAGGAGGCGGAGCCCGTCTCTGGCAACTTTTAAGTGCAATGAAGCAATTCCTGCAATAAAGAAATAGATTTGAAGTTGTTATATAAGTGTTTGTCAGAGCAGAGAGGCTTCAAGGAAAGAAACCATCTAATCCGTTTTGTTAAATCTCAACAGACAGAGCCAGAGAGCCACAGGTGTTCTAGCTAAGTAACACTAGACTCTCAAAGCCTTAAGGTAGGCTGAAGCTGCAAACAACATTTAAGAAAAAATACTACTAGGATTTGAAAGACTTTTTGTTCAACCTTGCAAAATTAGAAAACTCAGACTGGCCAAACCAGCCTACAGTGATTTGGATAAGCTAGCCATGCGGGTATTGTAATATTTCTTATCATGCAAGCCTGTGAAAACAGAGTTGGCACATTTTTTAGGCCACTGTATGGTAAATTCTTAATAGTTTCACATCTTGTCAAATATGGTTTTTCACTTTCTTGCCGAGAGTTAGTTGAGAAGATTGAAACCACTCATATCTGCACACTAAATCTAAAGCTTAGCTTAGAACAAAGAAATAGGGGGCGCTGGCACATAACCCCCTGTATTGTTGTTTTTACACTTATGGATGAAGGAAACGAGATATAAGGTGTTAATTATTGCGCTTTAGAGTTATTTATCTGCAGATTGTTTTATCTTAGGTCACAGCCAGACTTGCTGTTTCTGCCTGTTTCCAGTATTTATGCTAAGCTTAACTAACCTGCTGCAGGCTGTACCTTCGTATATAGCTTACAGACATGAGACTGATATCAATCGGCCCATCTGACTCAGCAAGGAATTGCATTTCCCAAGTTGGTAGTATGTGCCATGTAGGCTTAAACTAAAGAGTGTCATATGTAGACGGGGGCCTTTAAGGCAAAACACAATCACGCATTTATGATTTTATGACATACAATTGCTTTGTGGTTATACCGGGATCTTTTTATACCATCACATCACTAGGTCCAGGGAAGAGAAGGACAGAGAGAAAAGGCAGAGAATAGAGACAGCATAGACTAAAGTGAGCAAGACTGAATCAAAAGAAACGGAGAAAAGAAAGGAGGAGGCCCTCTGGAGGGTTTATGTCCCAGAGGACTGGCTGGTCTTATTTCAGCTCCACTGTCAATATGAGAAAACAAAGGAATAAAAAGTTAAATCATGCAAACCCCCCCACCTCCACCCATCATAAGCTTTTCCATCTCCTGTCTGTTTTTCTCTGCAGTCACTACCTGCTCTTTCCCTCTGTCTCTCTTCATCTCTTTTTATATTTTTCTCGGTTTCTCCTAAGTCGCTCTTAAGTGTAACTGTAAAGTTTTTTTCGTCACCGAGCTGTGGTGTAAGCTGTGATAGCCTAACTGGACAAGACTAGACAATGTGGTTTTATAGAATTAACAGTTTTCCAATGGTTAGCCCTCCGCCACTCTTTCTTTAGTTATTCATCGTATGGAAACAGCTTTAAAGGAACAGTTGGCTTATTCGCTTTCTTGCCGAGTTTGATGAGAAGATTGATACCACTCGTGTTTGTACGCTGAGTATGAAGCTACAGCCAGCAGCTGCTTAGCTTAGCTTAGCACAAAGACTGGAAAGCCAGGCTGTTCCCCCTGGTTTCCAGTCTGTATTGCTAAGCTAACCTAACTGCAGTATTTCCAATAATATTCAAACTATTTATAAACAGTGGGTTGGTATTGCAATTAAAGGAGTATTTACACCTGAAGAATATGAAGCTAATTGCTGGCAGAGCAATGTATTTATTCTAACAAGGTGTTGTATAACTTTACCTAACCTTTACCATAACTCATTCTTGACTCTGTTATGCAATTCTTCTATCACATTTTCTCCACTTGCATACATTTGTTCAACTAAAATAAGGAAGTGATGACATTCATGGAATGCTGCTGAACCCGCAGTGTGTGACTTAAAGCTCGAAGAAGATTATGTAGCTGTAAAATAAACGTAGCCCAAAGGGTCAGTTCTCTTTATAGAGTGATGACCCTGATTAGAGACTGATGATGACTGACGACAAGGAAGCATATGGACATGTGCTAGCAATTTCAGCCAGCAGGTTTACAGTATGTCACTAGGCAACATTATACCCCCTTTAAAGTGTTGTTTGTTGTTCACAATGCCAATTCGCTG
>NW_023339696.1:5963992-5964198 GCF_004916995.1 Morone saxatilis
GGCTGAAAATGTTGACTTGAAGTGAACATAAGACCAAATGTATCTGCTTTGATAGTATTGTTACACACTGTGTCATCAAGCTGGAGTAAAGGGCAAGACTCACTTGTTGTTGCTGCTTTTCAACAATGATAATCTCACGGAAAGACTCCTCGCTTCAAATTCCGGAAGAACAAGAGTGACGGCACATACACGCACACACGCACACA
>NW_023339696.1:5964298-5970742 GCF_004916995.1 Morone saxatilis
TATGAGAAATTAACAACTGAGCTGTTGCATGTACAGGTTTGACCTGTTCTCGTTTTCTTTTCTTTTCTTTTTTTCTCTTATTGTATATTTCTCTTCATTTCACTTTTATTTTATCTTATTTTTAGTGTTTTTGTTGGTTTTTATATGTTTGAAATAAAATTCTCAATCAATAATGTGGTGTTTGCCAGTTCGTGCCAGTGGCTAAACTCAGACAGACACTGAGGTTGAACAGTGGTGTAACATTACTGTGTCTTTTCTCCGTAGAGGGACATGCTGGACGTCAGTCAAATCATGAAGGATCTGGCCAGTATGGTCCATGAACAAGGAGATGCCATAGGTAAGATATTCTGTGTGTAGTTGTTTTCATTACTGTCCCAATTAGCAAAGATAACCATTGTGGTCGTGTTTTAATTTAATGTGCTTGATTAATAACACAAGGTTGAAAATTCTGCTGGGCAAAACAAAACCTTTTTAACCTCCACCTTGCTGCCACGCTGGAAGATTCTTGGGCCGAGAAGGAAAATGCTCTGGGTTCATACAAACAGTGGCCTGTTAGAGAAAATCCATTTAGACACCATGATATCTGTAAACGACTTTCCACACCCTGCAGTGATTTAGACTTGGCAAAACAGAATGAAACTTAGCACACAGATATAGGGCAGATATAGAGGCTTTACTGCTGGGTCATATTTCTGCCATCAGTTACATCTGGCTCCATCATGAACATTCCCTAGAGAATTGGCTGTTGCTTAATAATGTCAAACAACCACGTACACAGAGACATACCTGAAAAATGTTGTTGTGATGGGCTTGTAGATCAATTCTAAGTTGAAGTGAAAGGGCAGATGATTTTCCAAATTGAGGCCACTGTCTTTAGTTGTTGTTAGTGCCACAAAACATTTTAAGCTGTGAATTGTGGAGAGTCTTTCGGCTTTTTTAGCCAAATAAATGAGTATAATTTTAACCCTAAGTGTTCCCAATGACTCCTTTAAAGGATAAGGTCTTGGTCCACCTCTCAATACCTTCTCTTCTCTTCCCTGTCTTTTGCACTCAGCTCTGAGCCCACTGGCTGGAGGCTCATTATTTCCAGACATTGTAGTTTTTAGCAAACATTACTTCAACAGGAGCAGAATAGTGCATTTGTCAGGGACTATTTTCAGCCATGGATTAATACACAATTGGTAATCTAGTGAGTATTTACAGTACCAGAGAGGGTATGTGGGACTAACTCAAAATAAACTACATTGCCTATTTTAAACAAAACTATATATATATATATATATATATATATATTTATATATATAGATGTTTGTGTGATACTGTTCAGAAAGTAAAGGTAACTCAAGCCCTTGAATGGACATTTAAAATAATTAAAGGTGAGTTATATATTGATGAGTAATTATTGCAATTCTCTGGTATATCCACTTTTCCCTCAGTGTTTTGCCTCAGTTACTGATTTGCTAGAATGTGATGACTCATGGAGACTGTACAAGGGGTTGTTATATTCAGCCGTGACTTGTACGTGTAGGTGGAAGGACTGATATTGATAGTGATTGTGGCAGAGCATGAACAAGGAAGTGAGAAGTCATGTCCCTTCTCGGAAAGAGAGAGAAAAACACCAAAAAGAATGGGACCAGGAATGCACCATAGTAAAGCACTGTGGGAGACCCAGAAAAACATATCCTTTGAGTGAATCCACTACTGAGTCAAAGAGCACTGTGAAAGCCCAGCTAAGCAAAATGGATTCCTCACCCCTCTCTATAAAAGTCTAGGTTGGCATCACTTTGCTCCATTTTCCAAAAATAAGCTACTAAATAACCCATTGGGACAGTTTGATTCGCATAGTCTGAAACTAGTCCCTGGTCACATATTCTCTCATAACCACCTTTCAAAAAGTATTCTGAACACAAACTAAGTCAGCCCTCTATTCTGTCTACGGACAATACATCTCCAATTCAGCCCACATTAAGCTTTCATGAGTGATTTTCCAATAAAGATTGATCACCTGAAAGGTCCCCAGTCAGAACCACTATTGAGGACACTGGGGTCACGTCTGTGTTATTTTTTCTGGATGTTTTAGAGACCGTTGGGAAGTTTGCAATCATTGGTGGATATTTTATAGTTCCAGTATTCCTTTTCCACTCAATATATTCAGGCATACAAATAAAAGAGTTATTATTATTTATTATTTTCTTGCCATAGTTTAACCACTGTCCAAAGGAAATACCTCTTCAATTTTGGTGACTAAAGTCAAGGATCAAAGGTTCTTTTATTCTATTCTTTTGGCCCAATGAACCATTTCAAACCTGTTGATTATCTGAAAATTGCAATGTCACAATTTTCTGGTTAGTGGGGGGCTTGCAGTCATGACTTATTTGTAAAACCCTGTCCCCAGTGTGCATTTTTCATAATACGAATGCACTGAAATGATAAACAAGCCTGCAATGTTCAGTAACCCAGCAACTGCTTTCTGATGGTTAATTAAAATGTTGTTATTGTATTTTGTGCTGGAAATGAAGCCCGATAAATGCAACATTAGAACCAATTAAAACACCAAAAGGGAAACGGGGCTGACTTTTTATGACAAATAATTCTGTCGTGATGGAATTATTTATCTCCACAATAAGGTGTCACAACTTCACAAATAGACCTTTAACACCATGACATACTTTCGTGGTGACTAAGGTGTAAAGAAAATGACTCATGGTGCATCTCTTTGACTTTAAAGTGACAATTACCTTTCATCCCAACCAAATTATCCAGCTAATAATAGCTGGAAGTGTAACAGACCCACAGTGTCAATGTATCATCAAACTGTCTCATTATACATAGCTATATTGACTAACTGATAACTTCACCAGCAGTTTTCCTGTATATTTTCTGGCTCCATTCGTGGCTGCGAAAGCGGATCAGATTTTCACGGTCTGACGTCAAAGCTGGACCGAGCTGAGCCGGGACTGAAGTTCTCACAGTTACTGCTGTCAGGACGTCTCCTCTGACAGTGGAGCTGTCAGCACTGCGAGGACCACACACACACACACATACACACACAAACCCACACACTCACGCAAACACCTGACCCAATTTCCAAGCCATCCAGCAACAACAGCTAGAGAGACATCAACAGAAAGCCAAAAAAGCAAGTAGCATCAAAATCCTCTCTGTCCCCTCTTGGCAAACACAGCTTCTCCTCCTTCCCTCCAATTTTCCCTTCCAATTCCCTTAATGCAGACAACTTATTTTCCCTCTCCTTTCCTGTATTAATGCTTCCAAAAGTCTGTCCTAAATCCACTGGGAGAGAGATATCCTACCCAGACATTGTCAGAACCAACTGCAAAACAACCCACAAATCCAACTTGTAACCCCTTGAACTGACGCCAGTTCGTCTTACAGCCCCAGCAGCCCGGAGTAGAGCCAACCCTTACTTCCAAGTCGTTACCGCAAAAATGCAGTCTCCCAACCCCCTACACACCCCAAATCTCCACCTCCAATATCCACACAGCCCCAAGGAGCACCACGGCAAGCCTCGGCTACCTTCTTGACTGCCACCCCCCCCCGGCAAGACCACCATTCGGGCCCCATCGGCAGCTCCAGATGCCGCAGTGTGCCAGACAGGATTAGCTCACATCAGGCCAGAGGGGTTGCAGATCCTCCCTCTCCCTCCACCCTGCAACTTATCCTCTTTACCCTCCTCTGCCTGCTCCTCTGATCCCCTGCCACCAACATAAACACCACATGCACACACACTCACGCACGCACACGCTCAGAATTTTATTAATGACAACAGGGGATGGCAATGCTGCATATGCAGGGATGTGTGCACCCTTGCATACAGTATATGTTTACATAGATTTGCCAAGTGAATTAGATTCCAAGAGATGGAATGAAACTTTAATGATCCCTGTGGAGAAACAGGGCTGTTGCAGTAATAAGAGGATACATGGAGAATAGGAATACCATGTAAATACAGCTGCAAGTCGCACTGATCGGGATGCAAGCATGTTGAGACAAGAAGCACTTTAAAACGAACAACTTACACATGCATGAATCACCACATTGGCCAAAATATAGAGTGATGGACTTCTGAACTGAACATAGGTCTGACTTCTGTCACAGTTCAGTGGATGTGAGGAAATAATTTCAGCTCTGTAGGACATACGGGTGATTCAGTCTGGTAACGAAACTTTGATTTGTTGTAAATGGGCACTTTAAGTAATCATTACCAATATTCCGTGCATCAACTGAGTCATGGCCTTAAATCATCCAAACCAGATTTCATGTGAATACATGAAAAACTTTTTACATTGGGGAAAACCCTTTGTTTATCTCAAGACCATGCAGCGAACCTCAGACCTGGCATCCGAACATGTGCACCACGTTTGGTTTCAGTAGTGTAAGCCAATTGCGATTAATGAGCGTGTATGTTAAATTGAACTCAAAGACGCTTTGATCAACAAAGTCCGTAGATGAATCTGACTTTCAGGATGATTGGCCTGACGGCCTCTGACTAGTTCTCAGAAAACTGAGTAAAAAGTTTTTTACATTTTGAGAGCATTGGAGCAAACATGCAGATGAACTGACAGAATAAAAGAAAGAAAGCCAAGCCCTTTTTTAGATAATTTGCAAAAAACGTAAACGTGATTGTTACAGCATAACCTTAAGGTCAATGAGTGTCATTTTAGGTGCCTGTGTAGTGGGTGGAATTTGCACTCTGCCTGACCATATTGGTGACTTTTGGTCTTACGGTTATGAAAATAAGTAAGAAAGAAAAAAAGAAAACGAAAGCAAGTAAAAAAGAGAATAACGAAAACAGAAACTATAGGGCTCCAGCACTGCTTGAAACCCTGATAAAAAAGAATACATAGATGTGAGTGGTGTATATGTACAAATCAACTCTCAGACATAAGCATGCATGTGCAAAATATGGATCCTTGATTGATCCTTCATCTCCTACCTGACGGACATGGAGAACTCGCCCGGGGCGCTCTCACTCTCTCTGACCAGAAAAGCCCCACACTCCCTGTGCCTGAGTCGACTTTCTGCCACACCGCGAGATATACGGCCAGCAAACCAGCTGGAGGAAGAAAAATAAAAGAGGAAGCAAGTAAGAAATAAAGAAAGAGATTGCTCATGTTACTGTTTTATGCAGGTGAACTGTGTTGTTCTGGGGTCTGTGCAGCTACAATACAAGTTTGCACACATGGACTTATTTGTTTGGCTGTCTAATAACTTTTGATGTGTGTATTTTTGGTGGTATTTGATGAAGTCTGGAAAAAAAGGCAGCTCACAGCGGTGCAGATCAATGCTGACGGTGAAAAGAAAAGAGATGTGTGGGTCAGGGGGGAAGAAAGTAAAATTAGCACATTTGTGAAGTTATTTTTAAACACGCTGCTAAATATGCACGCATATCGAATCCCAAAACGCTGCAGTTGTCAGCTGTGGAGCGTAAGTAATAGTGTAATTTTTCATTTCTTTTTTGTTTTGTTTTGTGCTCATTAGTCTTGCTTAGTGGAGCAGTTTGTTTGGATGCAAGGTTTACATAAATGATTTCTGCTTTCACGAACCTGTGCTCTGCAACCACAGTCAGTTCCATGACACGAACGAGAAGAGAGCAGATCCAATACGATGACCCTCTCGGTGAATCTTTTAGGGTGAGAATTCTGGGGTTTTTTCTTCAAAGAGCCTTGAAATAAAGTCTCCTAGAATTTTGACCCTGTGACCTAAGACCTTAAAGGGACAGTTCAGCACACAATCAACATATTTTTCCTCTGACCTGTAGGGCTATTTCTCAGTCTAGTTGAGTTGCAGGAACTATTTTTTTTTTTCTATTCCATGAAAATGCTCATAACAAGTTCTGTGGGTTATATTATTAGGATTGGGTGTAACTGGGTCATGATTTCTGGAAAGGGACATTGCTGTTGAGTTTTTCAAATTTATTTTTATTGGCACTCTGAGCACCACAAGCCGAGTGCCATCTGGTTCCATTATATTCGAAAGAAGGCAGACACCTCTTTGGCTGATATCTCCAAAACTTGGCAGCTCACACCGATGCAAGCGAGATGCATAACTAGCACTACAGGTAAGAGGAAAACAGTTTTAATTTGGGGTGAACTGTCCATTTAAAAAGAGGTCTACAATGTGGCCCACTGGAATCTGCTCTCTCCTCATTTGAGTCATGGCACTGCCTGCCGTTGCAGAGCACAGGTTAGTAAGAGCAGAAGTCATTTGTGCGAACTTTGCATCCAAACAAACTGCTCTAATGTGGAGGAGGGAAAAAACACTCACAGACACATATCCCAATAGAAGACACATCTCCCTACGGTGCGCACAAACTTAACTAGGCAGCTCCAGCTGGGCCGCGTATCGGTGTTCATTAAGAGCCAGAGCTGCTCTAATGGCTGTGTTGTCAGTTAAGGGGTTTTGTCACAGCAAAAAACGAGAACC
>NW_023339696.1:5970759-5971429 GCF_004916995.1 Morone saxatilis
AGCTGGTGTATGACCATCTGATGGAGATACAGGGTGTACCAGCAGCTTCACTGTAAACACACACGGCTGTATCATGTGTGATTACGTAAGGCAGCGAGTGAGTGTGTCCCTTTGGGTAGGCCGCCTTATGCTGAAGTGCAGATGTCCAGAGCAGAGCAGAAAACGCCCCCGAGCTGCACACACTCACTGATGAGCTGTTTAGATAGACCAGTGGTGATTGTGTGAAATGTATTCATCTNNGTGTGTGTGTGTGTGTATACTTACGCGTGTGGTCGCAAGTTGATGTAGTTTTTTGGCACAAAGCCTTTTCTGTTGTGGAGCTCAGCTGTGTACCAGTTAGGATCGTCCTCCATGTTGGTGATCTAGGCGCACACACACACACACACAATACAACACAACACACACACAACACACACACACACACACACAGAGAGAGAAGATGAAATATAGCCCATAACAAATTGTTAAATGACTACGCAGGCATCTTACATAATCGTGTAAAGGCCACTAATCATTTCTCCTCTGGCCGCATGTATATCAATCTCCGCCGCCAGGCCTTCCTCTTCTTTCATTAGTCCGGCACAGTGGCTTCCATTCATCTTTGTGTGAACCCAAGAAACCGTCAACCCACAGCAAACTTCCAAAGCACACAATGAGTTATTGGCAATCT
>NW_023339696.1:5971454-5975333 GCF_004916995.1 Morone saxatilis
TTTCCTGAATTTTAACCGAGCGGTTTTCTGTATGTCTTCGATGCTGATATTTAATGAAAATTAAGGTGTTTTTTACGGAAGCCCTAAAGGGCCATGCATTCATACATTTTATTTCCTCCGTTTTCCCGTGATAACGAGTTAATTTTCTCGAGATCTCGAGATAATGACTGTGATATGATAACTGCGGTCAAGCCAGCCGTTACTCCGATCTCCGTGGTCAAATCAGCCGCACTTAAATTTCGAGTGTACAAGTATTCTCAGCATTATGGTAATTGCGGAGAAACAGCGTTATCCTTCCGGTTTTAAACCTACATTAAATAAAATATGTTAATTAAAGTTGTTTCATGCGCTCCATGAAGAATAAAAATCATACTTAATATCAAGCATTTTTACCTGCACAATGTGAGAAATGCCAAAACAAAATTCCATATTGTACCTGTGGCATCTTTTCTCATATTTGAGGTGCAGTAAAAACATATTGTTCATTATTCCTGGCTATGGATGGTAAAATTTGCTTACACACATATAAGAATACAGTATAATTAATATCAAGCTTTTTACTGCACAATGTGGAAGAAATTCAATAAAAAATTCCATGATTTATATATATAATATATATATATATATTATATTTATATATGTTATCTGGGAAAACAAAGTTTCGTTTTTCGAGATCTCGAGAAAATTAACTCGTTATCACAGGAAAGCGGAGGAAATAAAATGTATGAATGCATGGCCTTTTAGGGCTTCCGTACAGTTGGATGCTTTCTCTTGTCTGTAATCATTAAGGCCTATTCAAACCACTCTTCCACGGCCTCAGTTAATCCATCACTCTGACCCACGGACGTTAACTTTTCTAACCAAAATTTTAATTGAAACCCTCTTCCCACCCCCATCCCACAGTATGTAAATGAGTCTTTGGGTGTTTGTTTATATTGCTTCTTGGGGAAAGAACACAGTCTAAATTAGTCCAAGCTCGAATCCATTAATCATTTCTTTCCTGTTCCATGTGTATTTCGGATATGTATAAACAGGATGTTTATCCATGACCACCCCCACTGACTCAGCTCCTTCTAGATGTTACCAAAGGATTTAACAATTACATCATTAGCAATTATACTATAAGCCCGAAATACATGAAGGAATAATACAAAACCTCCGATATGATGTGTTCTATGATGAAAATATCTTAACAGGTCAGAAACACCTGGATGCACACAGAAAGAAGACCTGTTTCTGGGCTTGGATCTTTTTTTTTTGTCACACCACTAACTGAACAAATGAGAAATGATATTACTCAATATAATAAATGAATCAAACATTTATTTCAGCAACTTTCAGCTGATGTTTACACGGTGGGAATGGATCATATGTCTGAGGAGATTACTGATTGAGAGATTGTGTTAAACCCTACACTTGCTTGAGCATACTACCCGGCTACTCCCTGTGACTGTAGTTGCTGCCAGTGACAGAGGACTCTGTCGCACAGTCCAGATCCAACTGAAATCCCAAATTGTCACATTCATGTGTTGGGGTATGGAGAACAAAAGAAACGTGTGTTTTCGCACTCTACTTGTGTGTCCCTTGTGTTAGACTTTGTCGCACTGTCTTCCAGCTTTAAACAGAATGTCAGAGCAGCTACTTTTTTATTTAACTACAGAGCTAATTTTTATTTCATTATGAGTACTGCACTGCCTGATTGATCCATTTCCACATGGCTACTGCACAACAGGACATGAAGAAAACAATGTACCCCAACAGCAAGGGGTAAAACGGAGCAGCTCTGGGACCTAAAGAAAACCTTTTAGTCAGAAATGTGCGTTTTTACACAGTAAACGTTTAAATGAGCGCCAGTAATTAGTGACAGGAAAGTATCTGATTTAGAATTCTTTGTAACATTTTGCACAACACGACATATGAGTTGTTTTGACATCGTAAACCTCAGGCCATCTGGTGCTGCAAACAGGGATGAACAAATGTGAAGAATTATTTTAAAGTACTGTTTGACCCAGGTCTGAACCGGTGCTGCTTGGCTGTGAAAAGACAACAGTTTGTCCCAGTGGTAAGAAAGAAAAAGCGATGCATAAGCTGAACAGTGTTTTAAGTGTAGGTCCAATTTTAGGGGCAGCAAATGCGTCACTGTGGCCATTATGGCATGAGTTCACTTTGATACTGTTGACCCCATCAACATAAATACGGTCTTAACTCGCAGTTGACTAAAGCCAACAACAAATTACATTGTGAAAGCTCAAGAGGTAGACTTTACCAAGTGATATCTGCACATAAATACGGCAGGAAATGAGAAAATCCCATTTATTTACTGTAACAACGCACTGACATAGCAGCAAAACTAAATGCCACCTCATTTAGGCTCATTTACTGACTCACAAAAATGAGTTTGCAGACAGCAGAAATGAGAAGCTGCTTTATTCATGTGTCGTCCAATATTGGAACAGAGTCTGTCTGGGGTGAATAATACCATCGTACTGCATACAATTACAGGTAAATTCCACCCTCGAGCATTATTATCCTGTTAGACATCATCAAAGATGTGTCATGGGTTATTTTGCCATGAGGTCTTTCCTTCCACCTGCCTAATTTACTTCTACATTGTGTGACTTCCAACATTTCCCAAAAGGCCTTATAGAAACCCAACAGGGAACGGCCTCCAGTAGTAATATATAGCATGTACAAGTGGCCATCGTAATATAATAATGAGAGCAAGAACTTAAGGGTTTTACCAGTCAAAAAAATGTTAGAGCTGCTCCTAAAACAAAACTTTTCTTGCAGCAGCATCTGGTCCGCTGAGGGCAGATCCAGTGGAGAGATTGATCTTGCCGTGTCTTTCACTATGAACTGTAAGACCGCGGAACAGCTGGTGCCGCAGCGTAAGTCTGGAGAGAAGCTCTTGCTCTTTAAATCGGAGGTTTATTGCTGATGTCTTAGAGGGACAATTTTCTACTACAATAATTTCCAGCTGTGCAGAATCTATTTCAGCACTGCACTTGGCCTGTTCTCCATCAGAAGAATACAACAGCTGTAGATTTAAGGAAATGTTGGTTTTGCATCCCATAGCAAAGAATTTGATTAATTTAAAGGAGTAGTTTGTCAATTTGAAAAAGAAGAGAGTCCTGTCTCTTGGCTGAATATGAAGCTAGTTAGCTTAGCATAAAGGCTGGAAACAGTGAGTCTGAAGTATGAATATATCAGTTTGACATTTTATGTGGTTGTGTGCTGTAACTATTTATTGTGCAGGATCAGAAACTCCTTGCCTGGGTCCAGAGCACTGAATACACCCACTGATTGTGGTCTGGCATCGTAACATGAAACAGCGGTTTCTCGGTTAAAAAATTGATTATCTATGAGCACCTCGGGGGGACTAAAGATTAGCCAATCAGCCCCATGGGTGGGACAAACACTGCTGCTAAGCTGTGCACCGGACAAGTTAGACGATGCTATTATTATTCAAATACGACATGTCTTCTCAGTGTTACCTGACATCATAGTTTGCTCCACTCCTCTGCTCCACTCTTAGTATGCTGACATGCCTATGCATCAGTGTCAACTTTAAAATGATGATGGATTCAGGTGCATATGTCGGTCTCTACTGATTGATTAGGGAAAATTGAATCTCCCTTCCCCAGAGAAATGGGTTAAAGTGGAGGCCATGTAATTTCAGGGAAAGAAAAGAAAGTTACTAGCACATAACATTCCACATCAAGTCATTTTTACACTTAGGTTTTTGTGCAAATGAAACAAATGAGATATGATGTGTTAATTAGTGAGCTTTAGAGATACTAGTAGATGCATTTTGTTACTTTTGGACAGAGCAAGACTAGCTGTTTCCCCCTTCTTCCAGTCTTTATGCTAAGATAAACT
>NW_023339696.1:5975433-5992171 GCF_004916995.1 Morone saxatilis
AAGCCTGGCATGCGGGTCCTAGGTAGCTAAGGTAGCATACCAGACATGAGTAGTGGTATTGATTCTCCGCCCCTATCAGCAGTAAGTGAATTCGGAAAGTCAAGCTATTTCATTTTATACTTAGTTCCATTTTGCTTAACCAGGGTGCAATTATGACACAATTTTTAAGCTAGTTGGGTTTGAATATGATTTAGGGCTCTGGCCTGCACAGTGTTTTCAGCTGCCAGTCACTTTCTCAATCAAAAATGTTTCAGTGTTCATTCAGTACAAGTTGAAGCCGTATCATACTGCTCTTTCTTTAGTCAACAACAGCAGCTCCTGGATTCAAAGTGCTGAGAGACAGCAAAGTTAGAACTGTTGGAATTATCACAGTGGAGGCAGTCTGTTGGTCTACTACTGTTCTGCTTGAGAAATACAACACGTGTGTGAGACATGCTGTATGTCTGTGTATCGATAGATAGAAAAAGGTATAAACAATTCTTTCCCTTACCTTGAGCATGTCTCCCTTGTTGAAACTGAGTTCATCGCCCTCTGTGGCACGAAATGTATAAAGTGCCACAGCTTCCATGCCGAAACCCCCTAACACACACTCTCACACTCACACAACAACACACCACACCACACACCGGGACCCCCTAATGCCCGGCAACAGAGGGGGGACATGGAGGGGAGGTAGCAAAGTGCAAAAAGAGAACGATAGGGAAAAAAGAAAAGATAAAGGATTCAGTGAGATAACAGACTGGCGGAGAGGAAGAGGAGCAAGAGAGGAGAGGTCTCGTCTGTCCGCTGAGCCAGAGCGCAAGAGAGTCAGAGCAGAGGATAAGAGAGAGAGAGCGCGGTGAGGGGAAAAACACGACTGGCTGCTGCTCAGCAACACACCACCATGAGTAACGCTCAGAGAGAGAGAGAGAGAGCAAGTAGGGGCAAGGGAGTGGGAGGCACTTCCTGTGTATATATTTGTCTCACACAGTTGGTGTGGCTTCTGTGGATTCTGTGTGTGTGTGCGTGTGACTTTTTTCAATCAGTTACCTGTATATGTGTGTGCATCTCTGTGTGGTTTGTCTTTACACTTCTGCCATCGTGTGAACCTACTTTAGTTTCATCCCTTCCACGTAAGAAGTGAGCTCATGTTTGCTGTTCCTAATATATTGTCTTAAAGGTGAGAAGGTCACGAGGGGAGACGGAAAGGAATAATTCACCCAAAACTGTTCATATTCAGATTATTTATTGGCATAGATGAAACACCAGTGATGCCTTTGAGTTCGTAGTCATATAAAGTAGTTGTTGGGCCAGCAGCCATTACAAGGCCTTGATTTCCCCTTTGTTATACTGCCATGTTCTCTTTCCATCCCCCTATCCATATGTACATGTTGCTTTACTTTTTTGCAGTAGCTTTGGTTGCATTCAAGATTTACAATACATGCGGGATATAGTCTGGAATAGTGAAAGAGATGAACCTTTGCAAGTTAAAAAAATAAAGAATAAAGGATGGAGGACATGCTTATGGATGTGAGGCTGGCAGGAGCATCAGGTAGCTAATGATGGACAGATCGTCCATCCCAACTTACGTGACGACGAGTTGAATCCACTGTTGCAAAAAGTATAGTGGACGGTAGGAAAAAAAAAAAAAATGGTTTGCGAGGGAAGAGCTTTTCATTTCAATACCTGAGGGACACACTTATGATGAGAGAAAATCACACTGACACACTGTGGGTGTAACAAAAGCCTAAATGCGGCTCTATTTTTCCACCTGCAAGATTTAACCAAAAGAGAAAATCTTCTTGCAAGTCTGCAGGTTTGAGAGACAGTGAGGAGAATTATTGTTTAAATTTAGTTAAATTACTCTTCCAGTGAGGTAATGCTCAACTCGACTGAGCCGCTGAGACCAATGCGGATCAAAATAGACAAGAATAGACATTGATCTATTTATTGTCAAACTGCATTCAAGATAATTATACCACTAATTAACTCTAAGAAATCCGTTGTGTGTGTCTCCCAATGGGAGAAATCTGATGCTGAATTATAATCTACGCCCTACAGTGGGACTCCTGTTAAGCCCTTGCGTTGATCCATAATAAATCAGAGTTTAGTGTCACTTATTTTTCTCAGATGTTGTGAATTAGCCCAGGAAGCCACTGATGCTCAGAACACGTGTGTATCAGTACTCTACATTACATATAACACTTTACAAGGTTACTTATTCTTTTTTGGGATAAGAAACAACAAGTTCAGCTCTTATTTATAAAGTCTAAATTTCCCAAACTCCACATTAAGGCCACAAGCTGTCATGGGATGTGAAAGCCTTCGCACTTTTTCCTTGTCAAAATATGTCATGAGAGATGCTGTCCGTATGCAGTTCAGAGTCATGAGTTATGTGATTTTATTTATTCATTGTGAAATCACCAGCGCAATACTTAAGTAATACCAAAAAACATGGGACATTCTTAGCTCATGGACACACAATTTACCACTTAAACATGTCACACGTGAGAAAGAGTGAAACATGTACCGAACTAAATGTAACTAGCAGAACAGCAGGAAAACATGGCCGACCTGTGGTTTCAATAGCGTGACCTGTCCAGGAAATCCCCAGTCAGCTGGTCACTTGACTCAGCCATGAGAGGAGGGACTGCAGGAGGAAGAGAGGAGGGCTGTGGGGTGATGGAAGAATATAAGAGGAAGAGCTGGAGAGGAAGTGGAACTGCCTTCAGCTCAAGGGCCAAAGTGCAGTCTTATCATTTATTTTGCCTCCTTCTTGTGTGTGATGATTTCCCGTGAGTTCCTGTGCATGATGGCATGTTGGGACATGTAGATTTTGTATGCTGTAAAGGAATATTAAATGTGAATAAATGTAAATATAGATTCAATTTCAGCATCAAAGCCATGTTTTCTAGAAATATGTAGTTCATTGCAACCTGATGATTTATTTAGCTTCTAAGTGTAAATTTGTGCTAATTGGGGATTGCTGGCACCTCCCAGCCTCACTTGCTTCACAAACAGTGTGGGCGGTACTTTTGTTGGATTTTCTGTTTGTCAAGTTGGATTTTCTGTAGGTGGTTCTGTTCTTTGTCTACTCTGCCACGGCGGTGTTCACTGTTCATACCCTTTTCTTCTGTTCGATTCATTCATCCGGTGCAATTACATCACTTCCTGTGTCCATTTCCAGTCAAGACAGCAAGACGGGATGTTTTTGAACGGCAAATGAGAACACTTTTCATGAAGTGAAGAATTTTTTATTTTTTTTTTTTACTTCAAAACCATGAGTGTTAACAGAATCCAGGGGCAGTCCTACAGTTGTGCTGGATTTGTGTTACCCACAACACACAAGCACATCTAGTACGCAAGCTGCGGTGTTTTTCTGCCTGAGTGACGCTAACATATCATCCTGTCAGGGGCACTGATGCAGAGGGCGTGAAATAAAGGTTTGTGTGTGTGTGCGGAAGCAAGTGGGCAAAGGCGGAAAGAGCAGGTGGGCAGAAAGTCTCTCAACTTCCTTTCAAGAAATAGTACAACACATTTCTCCTTCTGTTGGAGAAGAAGACGTTAGTTTTTTCTCACACTCTCTCTCTCTCTGCTTTTACTACGATTCACTGCAGAAGGGGCCTGCTTTTCGCTCCCCCGTCTCTCACTGGTTTTGCAAGGGATTCAGATTTAAAACATCTACACTTTTACCTCCTCCACTCTCACACATATGTTGAACAGTAGGCAACAGTGGCGCACAAAAATAAATAGGGCACCAGCTAAATGCAGAGCGGGGACCAGCATGCAAAAGGTCATGATGCATTTATGGTGGAACAGCTCCAAAATCTGGTTAAGATTAAACGTTTTTTATAATGTGACTTATATTTAAAGCATAACTACTATTCCTCTGTAATAAAACACACAGGGGACTATTAACTATAGAAACATTTAGAGGCATGTAGAGGCCCAACTAATTTTCTAGCATGTAGGCAATATAGGCTGGGTGAGATGGCACTTTCATTCATCACATAAGTTGGCTTAAAAGAGTTTTGTGAACTCAGTGAGAAACTTGGATTTCCTCCAACACCGAGCAGATGGAGTGATCAAATTTCTGTTGCCCATGCCCACTTTTCTGTTTATGTTTGAGGTTGTTTGAGTGACGTGTTATCGTTGGGTCAGCATAACAAGGAGTAATTTCATTTTGAAATTGTGAAAAACTGATGCACTGTACATTGTAGAAACACAGAAAATATGTTATCGTGTTAAGGCTGTTGTGCCCGCCCTTGCAAAAGCATGCGGCACGTAAAAAATGAATTACTCACAGCATGCCTGTTAATTGGAATGTTTTTTTGTGGAAATATAATTGACCCCTTTCTGCATCAAAGTGCCTGCAGTCATATTGAAACCATGGTGTGTACAAAACTATGACAAATCCTGTAGCTGTGGTTCATTTTTTAACAAATTTTTTTTAATGTGTAAATTGTGTTTTTACTTTTATGGTTTATAATGAATTAAACATTTAAACAATCACATTTGGCACTAAGTTATGCAGAAAAAGCTGGCTATACTTAATTAATGTGGCTCTGTTATAGCTGAGTGAAAATTAACAGTGTGTATTATTAATGTTTCCTCTGTAACTGTTGGTTCAAATCACATCAGTTAGTTTTGTGGCGTATGGGATACTCGCTCGAGAGGCTGTTAACAACAGTGATGAGCTGAGAACTACAGCATTGTGTCTGCAAACAAAAAGCCCGACCGATTCCCTGAAGTCCCTGAATTATAGATCTGAAGGTGGAATTTTGTCTGTTTGGCGTGATCAAGTTATAAGAATAGGAAAGTAAATTAAGTCTCTAATGGTTGTTGAACTAAAAGGTTTAAGTTCAACTCACAGAGGTGAACTGGCGGCGGAGGGAGCTAAAAATGAGCGAACGTCAACTGTTCAAGCGGTTGGGCACTTTTTTCTTCTTGCTCAGCCTCTTCAGGTAGAATTTATACCAGCCACTAGCGAGCATAATACCAATTGCATGTGTGAAAAGATTTAGCTAATAATCTGGCAGGAGTGGAAGGTATTATACGTGATCCTGTTTCACGCTTTCTGTCTTCTTCTGTTTTTCTGCTGATTTCGGCTCCGTCTGAAAGCACGTGTTCCACTGCGGCCCAGAGACTGAATCCTGACCGTCTTTCCCCCACTTCCACGTTACATAACTTTGTAGGTTTCTAAACCAGTTATTCATGCGGCGAACGAACAGGCCTCTTTGTACATCTGTTAGCTTCACACATACTGCTGAAATATATTCTCATTAATATGACTCACATGTGTCGCTGCCTTTGTAACTGTGATTTACTGCACACGGTGGCTGATTTGCTGGTGTGTGACAAACAATGCTCAGTTATATAATGTGGGTCTGATATGGCATATCTCTGACACATTATGAGCTGTGTAATGTATTCTCGGGTGTTTGTGTTCTTTCGATCGTATGGATTCATTTATTAAAGTTAGAGGAGATGATGATGATGATGAACCAAGATAATGCCTAAATATCTCAAATATAAATGCAAAAGTCGGAGTGTGTGTGTGCTGGTGTGGATTTTACACTAGTCATCCCATGCAAAGATGAGACTACCTGGTGTTTTATGCTGCTCAACTCAGTGAGTATACCTCGGTGTGACCAGGAATAACCTAGTTCAGTGCACTACACCTAAGGGTTCAGCAGGGAACGCTGAGGGCCCAGTGAGTCTCTAATAGAGTATGAGTGTTGTGAATGAGGGTAATTATATGTAAGGAGGCAGGTTGTGGTGTTTAATGTTAATTAGCTTTAATGACTTTTTAAATCAAGGGTCATTGGTGGCAATCACATATTAAAAGGTCACACGTGGCTGCGGGGCTTCAGGTCGAAGGACCTCTGACATTACCTTCACACTGCAATAAAACCTTCCGAGCACAGGTCTTGGAATAAAAAGTAGAACACTCCTGACCTCTATTGACTGAAATGGGACCTGCAGGGGAATTATGTGATGTGATCTGCAGGAGGCACCCGCACACTGTACGACATGCCTCACCTTTGATATATTTACTGGCACTTTTTTTCTAATATTTTGCCCTCAGTGGAACAGCGCAGGCCGGGCTTGCACAAGCTTGAATGGGCTCGATAATGCACTGAGGCAAACTCCATAACACTCAGGCGGAGATGATAAGAAAGCACTAACTATGAAACAAGGTAATCTCAGGCATTGGTCTGATATGTCAAGGTGAAATTTTCGCATGTTGCCTTTGTTTTACGTGTTGTTTCAGAGATTCGGCCCACCCTTGAACTTCTGCTGTATTCTAGAGAAATACATGTATTGATACAAATAATATCACAAAGACATAATGCCCTCCTCCTGGCACCTCTAGTGCTGTTGAATAACCCAGCTTGAGCTACATATTGACTGTTCCCATGTAGTGATGCTTTTAAGTTTCTTGTGATGAGTCATCCGCTCAGATTCCTAGCTATGCAAGTCAGGCGAATTCACATGTGAAAAAAACTTAATCTCTTAGAGAGAAGTGTGGCAAGGTTTGGGTATCAGTATTTCATAAAATGCAGAAAAATCATTTTCTGGTAAAAATCTTGAGTTAGCATTTTATAGTACTTCACAATCTTTTCCATAATTTACTTGTTTTTCTTGCATCCTGACTTACAAATGTCACTTATTTTCCATTCCAAGCAATCAAACTAGTGTGGCTGATAACTTTTACTGATAATATTATTGTTAAAAAAGCCTGTTCGCACCAGGACCTCCATGTCTATCTTTCTTTCTCTTGCTGGAGACACTGACACACACACCTAAATCAGCTTGGCTTGGGCTTTCTTAGGCTTATCCTGTGCACTCAACATAGCAGAGAGAGGGTGAAGCGCCAGCGAGATACTCTATATTAAGACAGAGAGAATGAAAGGAGAAAAAGACCAAAATAAAATGCCACTGCCAGCCAAAAACGCAACTTACAGACTCCACATTGGCCATCTACATGCTGGAGCTCAGGTGTTGGCAACTTTCCTGTCGGTGCCGGCTCAGATGTAAAACTGTGACATTTTGATCGCTGCCTCTATTTTTAAGCACCGCACTCTCCGTCTACACATGTAGGTGTCTATTCATAGCTCACTGTACACTTTTCAGAGAACCTTTTATGTCTATTCATAGAACCTGATTTGAATAAGCAACAGTGATATGCATGTGCGTCTGAAATGTGTGAGGGCCGTGTCCCTCCCTCTATTTAAAACCCTGCTAATGAGACGGTTTCACAGAGACAGTGGAAAAATGGATGGAATGCTGTCCTGCAATGTTCGTGTGGCTTGTACCGGCACACCTGTAACACACACACACACAAACACACACACACACAAGGAAACCCTTTGCATTGACAAATCATTTCTTGCACTTGCTTGTGTAATAAGCCTATTTTATTCCCTGTGGCTGATACTACTTTCCCCAAAAAGGAATAAATTACACACGTAGTTTCCTGAACCTGAACCTGATTTACCTGAGAGGTCTGTTCAGTCACTAAACAGCAAACAAACAAAAGAGACAGGGACTAGATTTTAAAACAGGATTGTAACTTGCTGCCCTTAAACAGACACTGTGGTGGATTTTAATCTCCCAGCAATAAGGCCCACTCTTCTACACTGCTGTGAAAACTTAAAACACATCAATCCTCATGATGGTGACACTGAAACAGGCCTGCCCTGTTGCTGTAATGCTACTGTGCAATATATGACTTGATGGGTGACACCTACTGTAGTTTTCAGCGGGGAGTCGGTGAAGGGGCTCTATGTGCCCCTGGCAAGTCAAGCCGCCTTGGTCACACCCTTCCCAGCCTCCCCCATCCGCCTCCCACTCTGCCCGCCATGTTCTGGAGGAGGAGATACGTGTAGCCTGGCTTTAGCTGGCTTAGCATTAGCAACACATAGCTTGGCGGAGGCGCAACAAGCACCCCGAACGCCGAAATAAGTACTAAATCTTCATTTCCCCCCCTCTTGGAATTGGTGAAACTTGTTTATGGGTTTATATCCCTGGACTAACAGTAGTACCCGACGCAGCCCAAAGGATACGGTAAGTTCGCGTCGGTTTTCAAGACAGTGGAGTTGTTTTGTTTTCCCAGGGCGTCCTGTAATCCAGCTCGCTCCGGTGATGTCTCCACCGAGCACCCGTCTTGGCTGCTAGCTTGAAGGATCGCTAACTAGCTTAGCATGCTAGTTGGCTGTCTCAGCGCAGAAAATACGGTCGGAGGCTGACGGGAGTGGTTGTTTGTCTAGGTGTACGGCTGACTGTTAATCCAATACATGGGAGGTTGTCTATATCATTAAAACCCGAGTGGTCCATAGTTTAATTTCTAGCCGAGCCACGGGAGAGGGGAGACCCGCGGCTAGCTAAGCTAACGCAAGCGCTGCTAGCTTTGATCCAACTTTTTTTTTTTCAAAGCCAAGTTGTGATCCCGTTTTAATGACCGCTAGTCAGTGGTTGGATATCCGAGCGCGGGTATCCAAGTCTGCGCCAACGGAGTGAGACGGGCTGTGTAATGAAACAAACTTCAGTTGTTTTTGTGCACTTTTTCCAACCACCTGAGGTAACGAGCCACATCAACGTAAGCAAGTTAACGCTCGCTAGCTTATTCAGCGAGCTAACGCCAAGTACTTGTCGTAAGTTTGCGCTGAACCTGCTAACGTTAGCGGTAACCAGCGGCAGCGAGCAGGCTCGTCGGTCCTCCCGATGCGTTAAAGTGACGGTGCACAAACTTAGATCCCCGCCACACCCGACATTATTTCGCAATTCAAACAGGTCGTTTGACTTGAAAAAGCTGGAAATAGGATTGAGACAAAAAAAAAAATATCTTAGCTCAAGCTGCTTTAGCTTATGTGCTACCAGTGACATCAGTTCAAGGAAACGCCGTGATTTTCTTTTTGTGTGTGTGTGTTTGGTCAGAGCATCTTAATTCTGTTTATTTCCTCCCCCCGATGTGCCTTAGTGCTTAGTATCAGAGTACCCACAAGTTAAGATCGCACAGTTGTAAGTCTTAAAGGCAATACTTGACGTCCACATACTTGTTGAGATTTTGGGGGGGATTGTTCACGGTGTGGGCGCTGTCTGTTTACTCCCTCCGTTTGCAATCGGCTAACCCGACTGCTCGGTAGGTTCGCCTAAAACCTTTGCTGAAAGACGCTGAACGGGGCCAGGCTTTCTTTATTTCACGGGGCACGGTCGGAGATGTTGGTGTTTCGACGTGAGCTCTTTATTCCGAGCCCGTACAAACGTGGCCCGGGAGAGGGGCAGGGCTTTGTCTATTGTCAGGGTGGTCACTCAGTCACAGTGGGTGACAGATGCATCATCACCGTCCTCCTCCCTTTGCCTGACTTGGCTTTGTCTCCCGGCCCGGCCAGGGAGGACAAAAGGCGGTGTGAAATGTGTCGAGCGAGAAGGTGGCCTCTCTTCCTCTCTTTTCCTCCCTTCTTTAGGCTTCAACCGCTCACTTCATCATGCCCCCCCTGCCATAGATTGACAGTCACTTTAGGGATTTTGGAACATGTGTTGGTGGTTTGATTTTCTTCGGGTTAGACTTGAAGCGATTGTTAGTTTGGCTTGTAGGACCTTAATCCTCAGGCAGCTGAGTGGTTTAGGATTAATGACCGGCACAAGTTGCTGGTGAACAGGAAAGAAGTAAACGGGCGACGAAGGAATCGGCTGGTTAACTTAATGTCACCCCATTGCACACTCACCCCCGTCTCTCTCTCTCTTTAACTGTCACACACTCGTACACAGGCAAGTTGTGCAAGCCTTCTATCTCCAGATCAGCTTTACTCTTGCTGTGTGGGCCTGGCAAGGAAGACCTGTTCTCACTGTACTGCTTCTCAACCCTTAATGCTGATCACAGTTTGCTAAGGTTTTGCCAAGACACACCCAGACACTGGCCCACGCAGGATAGGTTTGGCTCGCTTCCTTCTTGCATCGGACGGTTCACCTGCGTCCGGCGTTCACCTAAAGAAAAAACCAAAAGAGATGGACATGTACTGTCGTAATGGGCCGTTGAACTCTGGGTAATTCCTGTTAGTCGTGGCATTGTTTCACACACTGCCTAAAGGTCGGTAGGGGAGTCTAGTTTTGACATTGTCATATAATCAAAATGATCAACATTAGTTTGCTGTGAGGTTCACGCGCGGGTCACTCGTTCACCACGCCGCGAGGTTTCAGTGTGTTAACCAAGTGCGATGGGGCATTTCCCATGGCAAGCTTTATATTGCTGATGCAATCTGTCAAAAATGCAGAGATCCGCCCCGGCAACAGTCCTGCAGATTGGGTCTTGTCGTCCCCTGTAGATGCCTCTGCCGTAGAAACTGATTTACAGTTCAGCAAGGGAGTTTCACCTGTTGATGAGCACCACCACGAGACAAGATGGACGTGTTGTCATGCATTCTTTATATACTCGAAATAATTGCGGTAGATTCTTTTATTCACTGGACAACAGTGAGTGACTATTGCTGCTAGATATCACTGTGAGCGCCTTATTGTTTGTCCTGTAAATGTAAGTTTTCTGCAGACGTTTTGCAGTGATGCTCCACATGCTGTTTTTCTGCAGCTATCAGATTTCATTGTAGCAGTTTTTGGGTCTCGGCTGAATGCAGCTCCGTGTAAGTCACAGATATGATTCAGATTGTATCAGTGTATTCACCATTATCTTCTTTGTTTTAGGGCCGCCCCTGACTGAATATTATCCTAGTCGACTAGTAGTCATTAGTTCAACTCATTAGTCGTCTAGTCGTCAGATATTTATGATATTCATTTAATTGCTGTAAATATGCAGTTTAACATGGCGTTTTTCTACTGTAACCCTGGAAAAACTGATAAGACTGGGCTGACTTTCTGTCAAATACAGAAGGACAGACAGACAAGAAGACGTCCCTCGACTAAATGAATTTTATGGTCATTCTCCTATAGCAACAACATGGCGTGATGGCAGTGTGACAAGAATGACAGGCTCAGTCATTCAGACATAATGAACCTGCATCGGCACACGAATGCGTTTTCCCACACCCACACACACACACACAAAAGTCCTGTGTGCCGTCTCTTCTGGGCCTTAGGACTCGAATGATCTGAGCACAGAAGGGCTGAAGGAAGGCGGGCCAGCGGTGTCTTCTGGTGGGGGTTGTTCCGGGGTTCAGAGGGGGGGTGGGTCGGACAAGACAGACTCTCCTCTCTTCTTCCTGTCTGCCGTGGGTGAATAGGTGATTATAGCAGCAGATGTGTCATTAGGTCTGAGCCGTATTCATGCGGATGCAGGGTGAGGAGGGAACGTTTTGGGGGGGCATGCCACACAGGAATCACATTTCACTGGTGTTAAGTGAATTTACGGGATGTGCCAAGTTGTTTTCTTACCCCCTTTTCTTTTTCCCCTCCCTCCCGAAGCCACCACCAACACCTTCCCCTCCTCGTTTCCTCAGCCTCACCCGCCCCCCCCCCAGCTGTCTTTCCGTGGCATTGCTGGGCAGGAGGGTCCCCGAAACAAACACAAACATACACACATATATAAATAAATGTACACTTACGCTTACTTTTATCACTCTGCTTCTGTTCATGAAAGCACTTGTTTGCAGGACAAGTCAAAGCACGCTTGGTGCAGGGATCACATTACTGAATAGGAGAAGTCATCAAGGGTCTCCCTCAATGCTAGTCAGAGGAACAGTGGCCATGACAGGGACTCAGCAAACGCAGGCTGATTTATTACTGAGAGGAATAATTTAAATGAGATTTGGCAAGTTTGCTGTCAGTGTGAACGTGCGTAACTGCTGAACTGTGCAAATACGATAAGACTGTCTGAGTTCAAACTATTGCAATATTGTATTTCAGCAAAATAGATTTCTCTTTCCAAGCAGCCCAATCGCATTAACACAAAGACCCTCCTTGGTCAAAAGAAGATGCAATTATAGTAAATGTGCAGCTCATAGCTTCACGGTACTCACCAAACAAGGTGTTTTTGTTTGCGTATGGAACTTTTGCTGTGTACGTCGCACAGCTGAGTCCACACAGTTTCCATCCTTGTGTGTGTCAGTCAGGAAGTGATTAGTAGCCGGGCTGCTGATCTGTCAGAAACAGGACAGAGGAGTCATAAGTTACTCCTCCAGTCATAATCAGACTGGAAATGCTTTATCTCCCCTGCCACCCACCAAAGGGTGGAAACACATTTTTACTCAGTCACTGCTATCTCTCATAACAATACACTGAATGTTAACACTGTGGTCGGTGGGAAAGAGCGTTGACAAATCACAAAGCAGCTATTGCTTCTGTGTCTGCTTTGATGACGATTTCCCTCATGTTTCTGTGGACTAACTCCACTTTCACACGATTGAAATAATGCGTTTGATTTTAGAGGAATACATAACTGGTGCGTTGGAAGAATAATGTATTCGGTAAACCTGCAGCCACGCAGTATTTGTGTTAGCATTTGATTGTACAGGTGTATTGAATAAACTGGTTTTGTTATGAAGAAAGAGGACATATTTGTCTCAGTAACTAGAGAACCGTGTCTTGGCAGAGTTTTTTTTCTCTACATCCATTATTATGATAAGAGAGTTGTGTACGTCTCCTTTAAATTGTTTGTGGAATGTTTTGTGTTTTCTACTCAAATTTATTGTCCCCAAAGCCCACCCAGTTTCCGACTTTACCATCACACAGGCCTGAATGCCCTGAAATTATTGATTTTTCAGCACTCTGCCATGTTTGCAATTGAGTCAGGTTACTGTAAACTGGAGTTAGTTACAAAAGTGGAACCACAATTCTTGGCCACAACCCCCTGGCCTTGTGTAATATGAAGGAGGCAGATACTCTGCAAGTGCATGGAAATTGCTTATGTAAGTGTGAAAGTATGAAACACTGTTTTGTCTAGTTTCACAGGGGAAGGCAGTGCAGTTGCCCCTATAAATACAACTTATCTTCACGATCTTCCCCTTTAGGTGTAGAAAATGGGATTATGGTGACACCGTTAACAAAGAAACTAAGATTAGACGGATGACTTTACCAGATGTTTCGTTTTTTTCAGTGTGTCTCTAATACAAGGTAGGTTGAATATTTAGGGAAGGGGAATTTCATTAGTTGGGGACTGTTGGCATACAACATGACTCTTTAGTTTGAGAGAAACATGAAGGTGTCATGTGGTGTAGTGCTAAAATGAATACTAAGCTGTTAGCGCATTACTCAGAAACTCATTCTAACAAGGAAATGTTGTAATGTTTGCTATTTTAGTTTGGCTGAATGTAGCTATTTTCTACTGCCGCCCTCTACTACCTTTCTTAAATGTCTTTATGTTCCCCCTCGTCCTTCCACTAACCTGTGATCTCTCTGTCTGTCCTAGGTGATGGCGTGGTCATGTGTGCAGCCAGCACTGTGTGTGTGGAGATGGTTTTAACAGACGCTGTTCTGGAGGACTCAGGAACACTGCACTGGCCTGGAGAAGCCTCATAAACAAACACACGCGTACACAACACACACACACATACACACCTGTACACAAGAAGAAGAGTTACACACACACACACACACACACACACGCCACCGCCGTGCCTTGAGAAAGGACACAGGTGCACGGACACGTAACGCAAGCTTCAGCTGAAGCACACGCGCACACACACACACATTGACACCCAGTGTGTCTGTTAGCTTTCAAACATCACTGGTGTTTAGCGCCTCTCCTGCGTGAGAGTGCACATTGTATTTCTTCCTGTCTGTCTCCATCTCCACCGCCACCATGCCAAGCTCCACCATCCGCCGGCAGATGAAGAACATGGTGAACAACTACTCTGACGCAGAGAAGAAGGTCAGAGAGGCCACTTCCAACGACCCCTGGGGCCCATCGTCGTCCCTCATGTCCGAGATCGCCGACCTCACCTACAACGTGGTGGCCTTCAGCGAGATCATGAGCATGATCTGGAAAAGGCTCAACGACCACGGCAAGAACTGGCGCCACGTCTACAAGGCGCTCACCCTGCTCGACTACCTGATCAAGACGGGCTCAGAGCGAGTGGCGCTGCAATGCAAAGAAAACATCTTCGCCATCCAGACTCTGAAGGACTTCCAGTACATTGACAGAGACGGCAAAGACCAGGGCATCAACGTGAGGGAGAAGAGCAAGCAGCTAGTGGTCCTACTGAAAGACGAGGAACGCCTCAAAGGAGAGAGGTAAGGGCTCTCTAAATTCATTTTGAACAGATAACAATAGTTGAAAATCTCCGGCGTCAACTTGTGTTTATGCAAAGATGTTTATGGAGTTATTTTGTGGTTCACATTTATTGCTGAAACACTGGTCTGTCCTTGAGTTTAATATACTGTGTGTCTAATATACTAGGGCTTGTGCCCAGCTCTTTCTGTGGGGTTGGAGCTGTCACAATGATAGAATACCCTCCCCAAATGGGACTGTGCACTTGTCCTTCTGCTCTAAATGGGCCCTGCTGAAAGACAGTGATTTGAACCGTCAAATAATAGCATCATAATTCAGCTTTTGTTAGTGCAGTTGCAAGCGGCTGCTGTTTCTTTTAACCATCTCCAACCTATTCCCATACACTAGTTGGGACTGTGCCAGTATTTTGATAATTATGTGGCTGATAGTCATCAACACTTGATTGTAAAACAAATTCAGACTCCAATCACATCCTCAGAAACGGGCTTTTACCATGGGTTTCCCCCTCAGAGTATCACACTGTGTTTACTCCCCCCTTGAGCCTGGGCTACCTTTTAGTGCTTATTGTGTTTCCACAGCTGTTAGTTCTAAACTAAGATTGGTCTGGAGGAAGTCATGCTACTCCATGCCTCTTCTCTCTTTGTCGTTCACAGTGGATCTCCACCACTGTTAAGAAACCACGTTACTGCACTTGAAAAGTGGCCATAGAGTTGATGCATTTCCCAGCTTAACCGTATGAAGCAAACACCAATCTGGACGCACCTCAGTGATTCTCTGTGACTGTACTTGAACATATCGCTGAGTGACCGAATGTAGAAGATGACACATGCGCTGCTCTCCTACTCCTATGTCATTAGTTTGATTATTTGTTCATCCATCTGTCTTTTTATAACACACAGTATCTTAGACACACATTTTGGCAAATATCAGGGCATTGAATCATTTCCAGAATTATACTAATTGGCCCAAGGGGGGACACTTCATCATTTGTTTGGCAGCATGTTTGATTCTAATTAATGATTTTACCGTGGCATTTAGAGTGGAAGCCTCTTGAAACCCTGATTCTCAGGACGGTTTTAGTAAAGAAACTTACTATTTTTTGTTCTCGGGCCCCAAAGACCAATTATTCTTTTGTACTGTATGCCTATTTTGTCCTTTTGCAAGTCGCACTAAGGATTATAAGAATCTTAACTTGAGTCAAGAGGATTGATCATGTGCTGTTATGTTTTTTTTGTCCTTCCAGGTCTCAAGCTTTGAAGACCAAAGAGCGTATGGCCCAGGTGTCCACAGGGAGCAGTCAGATGGGTTTTGGCCGAGGCTCATCTCAGCCCAACCTCTCCACTTCCTACAGCGAAGAGTACGGCAGATCAGAGGGCTCACCTGCCTCCTACCATGGCTGTGAGTATTTGCTTCTCGTAACACCATCACACACACACACTTACGGGGCTTGTTCCGTATGTTTAAGCGACACACGCCATACAGAATATTCCATTATACTGTATTTGTGTCCCAGTTGGTGTAACGTTGGCCTACATCCTGAAACCTGCCCCTCCCCCTGTTCTGTCTTTGGCTTGCAGTCCCGCAGTAGGGCTGCATTCCTTAGCGCACACACACACACACACCAAACACACACACACACACACCACACACACAGAGGAAGCAGATTTTGCCCCCCCCCTCCATCCAGCCCCTATCATCCACATGACAGAGGAATCTGCTCCTCTTTTCAATGATACACAGCGAGGGAGAGATGTGGAAACAAGCAGTGACACAGTGCAACAAGAGGGACGTGGATATATGACGATAGCACTGAGATACTTGATGGAAAGAAAAATGTAATCCAGGCGGATTACCGTGAAACTAGAGAAGAAATGTGTGTTTTGTTAATGAAGTATGCGCACTATTTCATGTGTGTATTAGTAAAGTAGGAATATAGTTATGCTCGTCTAGCTTATTTCCTACAGATGCATGTTACTACTGCCTTCTGTATTTAGCATGCTGCACTGATTAGTCTGATAGCTTCAAAAAGATATGTTCATCATGTCAAGCTGGGAATAAAATCACATTTATATTTCATTAAGTACAATTTAGGGGATCCTCATACTTGGTAATATATTTGGTGCAAAGTCACCACTGCGCTTGTTTTTCTGTACTTGAATTTAGTACTCATTTCTTCTAGTTTCTTCTAACAGAGAATATAAAAGCAGTGTTCGTATGGACTGATAGAAAGAGAGAGGGGTTGAGCTAAGAAGAAACAGAAATCCCAGTCAGGAAATGGGGTAACACAGAGAAGGACAGAGGGGAAGAATGGAGAAGTTTAAATGAAAGAATGAACCATGGCCTCTTTTCCTTTCATCCTCCGACCCCTCCAGTCCTTTGTACGCAGCAGGATGTGTGTGTGTGTGTATCCCAGTCAGGAAATTGGGTAACACGAGAGGACAGAGGGGAAGAATGGAGAAGTTTTTAAATGAAAGAATTGACCATGGCCCTTTTCCTTTCACCTCCGACCCCTCCAGCCTTTGTACGCAGCAAGGATGTGTTTGTGGTGTTGTGTGTGTTGTGTGTGGTTGTGTCCGT
>NW_023339696.1:5992196-5992516 GCF_004916995.1 Morone saxatilis
GTCTGTGTGTCTGTCTGTCTGTTGCCATGTATGTGGTTTAGGCCTGCGTCGATTCTTGGAGCACAGAGCCATGCGTTCATTTTTTACTCAGTGGCCCACATTCCTGCATGTACGTTATGTTTGAGTGTGCGGCTCAGAGGCTGAAACTCCAGCAGCTGAGTCATCAGTTGAGAAAAACGGAAGGGAAGACTGGCCAATAGGAGTGAAGCTGGGCTGCCGCTGTGGGCTTTGCCAGGCAGGATTTTTGGGATTCCAGTCCAACTTTTCCGAGTATTGTTGTCCAGACAGGGTGTGAATAAATGGCCATGCAAGTGTGAGTG
>NW_023339696.1:5992528-5996436 GCF_004916995.1 Morone saxatilis
TGTTGTTGACCCAGCATATCCCCAAGCCCCAAAGGTAGCTGGAAAGGTGTGAAATTAGCATGGTCTATGGCATTAAAATGTCTTATATAGTTGTGGTTTTTCTTCTTTAGTATACCGCATTCATCGTACATCTTACATCGTGTTTATCATGAACATGTGTGTGAAAGACCTTCAATGTATTCTTGTAGTTTCTGTAGTTTCCCTGAGGCCAACCAGCCAATAGTAAAAGCAGGTTTTGCTCTAGTGTTTTGTTCCTAGTTCAATGATGCCTTTTCAGTTCAGTGTAAAAGTTCAAATAGTTCAGTGCTTCTAAAGCTCTGCATGAGTTCAGTAAGTCGATTTAAGCAATGGGATCCTATCCAATGTACACACTGCACAAAGCGCAAATGTAAAACAATGAATGGAGTTCATGAACTCCACATCAACAGGTTTAATAAAGTGTGTGTGTGTGTCTCTGTGGTCTAAGCTGAGTCAAGGCTGTAAGTATTTTCTCTGTTAAACACAAAGGGTAAATGCAAGATATTTATTTTATAATCTTTTTTGGTTGTCTCTCATCCTCCTGCAAAGTGCTCAGTGAAGCTGCACGTTTTCACAGTTTCACACTAAATGTTTGGAAAATAATCGAAATAATGCTGTTTTTAGTATCTAGAAAGCAGATCTAAGGAACGTTCAACAGCCACTTAATTCTTTAATCTAGAGAGACAAGAGACAGACTGTCTGCAAATGTGTTGATAGTTAGTGGTTGACACCCTGGGATAAAAATCCTGTGCACCATTATCACCACATAAATCCTACTACACATGACACTGGTGGTCATCATGCCATTTCACTTTCTCCAAAACTCTTCTCTCCATTCAGAGCTTGAATGTCATGATGTACTTAGTCATTTTGTAAGCTTATGATTTTGTTTAATTTCAGCTTTTTGTTTATTTGCTCAGTCATGAAATGTAGCAGAAAAATTACAGGATAAGAATGAACTTGAACGGCGAACCAAACACTTTCTAAATGCATTTTCTGCTAGCAGGCTGAGCTGTATCTGTGAGGAATGCCAAGAAATTGTCATTATCCATATATGGTCCATTCCCACAGTGGTGGGCAACAAACTAGTGTGTTTTAGTTGGCTTTGAGTTTTGTTTATTTGTCTTTTGAACTTGCTACCATCAAGTGGTGTACTGTGTCATTGTGTTGCCAGTTTAGTCTCTCTTTAGGCTCACTGGTTGAAAAACTGTTGTTTAAGCCCTTATTTGCATTGCAGTTGTTTTGGGAGAGATTTAAAGAGAGCTCAAGGAAAATATTCTTTTTGATGGATGGATGAATGTAATGCCACATCATTACAGCATCTTTTGCAGGGTTACATTGTCTGTGTTGTAGGCTTTAGTACCACTGTGTTCACTGTCTGTTTAAGGCAGACATGTAACTGATGTTGCAGCCGTGGCCCAAGTCCCACCAGCTAACCAAACACACCTTTACCCCTGGTACTCTGGTCACTTTCCCTGGAGACACAGCCTGGAGACGGAGCAAGAGAAAGGAGACAGATGCATTGAATTAATTATTGAGAATATGTACTCATTGTTCCTTTTCAGAGTCACGCAGAAATTAGGCTGTAATGCCTTTACTTAATCAATACATAATATGCTTGATATATTATTATTATACAGAAATGTCCCCAAATTAAATATTAACTATTGTTCTCCTCAACCATTTCAAGGAAGGCCAAGCTTTTTAACTGTTACAGGAAATGTTAATGTATTCCTTTAAAAAAAACAAAAACATTGCATTTTTACCATCTCCTCATCATGGAAACATTTGATGTGGTAAATTTACTTTGTAATGTTTATAGAAAACCTGCTGATGTGACATCTACTTCCTTCAGTCGTCTTGACAGGGCAGGAGGATGTTCGTCAAAGTGAGGTTTCAACGTTAATTGTGTCAAATAGTGAAACTAACCGTCACTGTTTCCCCAAGTCATATTTGTGTCAGTGTTGTTGTTTTGTCTCTGCACTAAGGCCTTTATGAATCTTTTCTAACCGATCGCTTTCAGAACAGTGATTCAAAAAAGATGTCACACTACACACAAGATCGTCCCGATGTTATGTGTGTTGTGTGAGGAGTGTGTGTTTGGGAGTGTCCACATCAGCAGCAGAGCATGTCCTGACTGGTCTTTGTTGTTATGAGCAGATATGTAAAAGAAAAAAAAATCAGGCAGGCAGAAGGAGATAGACGATGTTTATGTTGGAGAACAAGAACAGTAATATTAAAGTCTGAGAGGAACTGTCTAGTCAGAATGTTAAGACTTCATTTCCACACCACATTTTTTCTATGCATACTGTTTTAATGCATAAAACAGCTTCGTATATAAACAGTTGCATGTGACATTGTTAATTTAGTTAAGAAAACAGGTTTCATGCACAAAAACACCCACAACACTCACACACATACAAAACAGCTCGAAGCTCTGCTGAGAAATGATGAAGAAATAGTGACATCACATAGAAAGAAAAGCATTTCAGTGGGTGATTTGATGATGTCACCGTGTCCTGTCATCACCTCCCACGGCACTGTTCCCATGGATAGACACACAGCCGTCACGTTTTGAATTAAAACGCACTATAGGCTACCTTCATGACAATCTTTTGGCATGGTGACTTCTTTCTCTTGGCCACATAGCGTGTGTGTGCGTGTGTGTGCCAGCCATGTGCAGTTTCTGTGTGTTTTCTCTGCTGCCACATGGCCTGATCTAATCCAATAAACTGAATGGACCTGTCATCCCTTACAGGCTCACTGAAGGCCTCTAATCACACACTCACACACGCAAACACATGGTATTTTCTATACAGTGACCGCTTTACTAGACAACACTGTGTGGTGTTTCTATATATGATTGTAATTCCAGGGTTAAGGGTTGGTTTTGGAGGATTAACACACAGAATTCCCATAGCCAGTGACATTGGTTTTATGTGTAATAATATACAGTATGTGAGTCTGATGTGGCAGTGATGTTAACATATGTTCTGAATGTGTCTGTTAGCCACGTCTCCCAACGCCGGATCAGAACTAGAGCAGGCCAGACCTCAGACCAGCGGAGAGGAGGAGCTACAGCTGCAACTGGCTCTGGCCATGAGCAGAGAGGCTGCAGAACAGGTACACACTCAAACATACATACAAATTATCTGCTGGGTTCCTATAAATCCCTGAATCTAAAAAAAAGACATTGAGTTTCCCACTTTTCCGCATGAACATTTCTGAAATAAGATTACTGCCACTTGTCTATTAGCCAAATGACTTAGCATAGATAATTGTCTCTGGTTAGCATTTGTAAAGAACTGAAGCAAATCAGCAAATATAACCAAGATGCATAAGTTTGTGTGGCACTATGATCTGTTATTCTCGTCAGCTTTTGCTGTATGAGCTGCAAAATTGAAATTAAATGTCCACAATAGTGAGATCAGTCGGTCTAGTTTCTAAGCATGCTGCTTATGCTAAATTTGCTCTGCTTGTGTTAAGGAGGAGCGCATACGCAGAGGGGACGACCTGAGACTACAGATGGCCCTGGAGGAGAGTAAGAAAGAAGGTCCGGAAACAGTAAAAGTTCCCAAGAGGAAGAAAGAGGTAAAATGCACACAAACATGGAGACTAGAGTGACTTATTCTGTTTTCATGACCATGACCCTGAAGTAGTCTCGTCTCCCGTAACCTCTCTGTCTGCCTGACCCTGTCTGCTGCTTCAGAAGCAGTAATAAAACCGCTAACTGGCAGCAGATAGCGTGGTTTGCTCATCATTATTCTGCCTGAATAGCTGGCTGACTGAGGTTTGAGGGAACACAGAGCCGAAGCGATGAAGTACGGCTGCATGAGTACGGCTCATGTTTTATCGTAGCACATAATGACGTGACCACCGCCACTATGTTT
>NW_023339696.1:5996536-6000751 GCF_004916995.1 Morone saxatilis
GGGGGGCCGGGGCCAGGACCGGGGCCGGGGCTGTGGCTGGGGCTGTGGCTGGGGCTGGGGCAGCTGCTGTATCAGAGGACCCATGGCACCCTTATGGTATACACACACACACACACACACACACACGGTTCTTGCTAGAAGTGGTCAAATCAGGAGATATCTACACACAGGCTGTAGTTATTTCGAGTCAGTTGGTGTGTGTGTGTGTGTGTGTGTGTGTGTGTGTGTGTGCGTCTCTGCTCTCCACCTGCAGCCTGCAGCACTGTGACTCTTTGTTAAATAGGAATGCTGCTCCACTGGCCCAGCAGCATTACTGCACAGAGGAGGGGTGGACTGAGGATGTTAGAGGAAGATATCGTAAAGTGTAGAGGGACGGGGGGGGAGGCAGGGAAGGAGGCTGCGGGGAGAGGAATAAGTAATAATAATAATAATAATGTTGAAGTGGAAATGGAGAAGGACCGATGAGCAGTAGTTTTGAAATGGGTCAGATCCAATACATGCGATCATTTTACCTATTTTCCCCCTCTCGTGCTCTCTTCCTCTGTCCCTCCTCCTACTGTCCAATTTGGCTTTACATTTCGCATGCTTTGTCCACCCCCCCACCCCAACACTGAACCTCTCCCCTCTCCCCAGGGTCTGCCCCTAAGACAGCAGCCCCAGTGGACCCATGGGGCGCTCCTCCTTCTGTCCCTCCCATGAAGAGCAGTGATCCCTGGGCATCAAACTCCACTCCCGCCTCTGACCCCTGGAGCTCTGCAGCTGCCCACCCCAAAACTTCCAACGCAGGTGACCATCAGGAAAAAAATAGCTTTGTTTTTTTTCTTAGTTTTGTCCAGAGGCATCAGTTGCTAAGACATATTTCTGGAAGTTTGCACTCTTTGAATTGTATCTATTTTCAGAAATTAGAAAGATATCTAACTAATGGCTGACCGGTGTCTCAAATACTCAACAGCTGTGTCTTAAAGGGACACATAAACACGCTTATACACCTCTGCATGCTTGCTTATTTTGTTTGTTTTACCAAAATATCCATACTCATTCATACTTGTGTTGTCTGTTTCCATTTGTCTTTGTTTGTGCGTGTGTGTGTCTGCTGTGTGTTTGTGATTTTTTGTGTGTGTGTGTGTGTTTGTATTTGTTGTCCAGTTTCAGGTAGCTTTGACCTTTTCAATGCATCCAACGGTACGTCCAAAGAGGACTTCTCAGAGTTTGACAGCCTGCGTTCTTCCTCCTCTGTCCCCACTGGTACTCACCCATGTCTCTCGTCTCTCTATTGACACGGAGTCTGTGTCTTTTTTTCCTCAGCGTCTGAATTGATGCCCCGTCTGCAGATACAATGTTTCTGCGGGGGCACAGACACACGCATGTCTTGTCTTTTTGTATGTGAATCTCACCAGTCCAGAGCAAACACGGTGTCAGAACCACTTGAGTCACGCTTTTCAAAACAGTTGATGATTTTCCACTGCAGTTGCAATTAAATGCTGCAGCAATCAGATCAAATGGTGGAAAATAGCTGTTTGCTCTGGTCTGGTCTCATATCAGTGTGGTGTAATCTGATGCTTTTATGTGTTTATCGGTAAATACATTATTAGACCTGGGCCACCCGGTTCATCAAATCCCTCTTTAGAACTGCTTTGATACTTCTTGTCTGGTGCTTCAACCAGTTTGAATTAAACCCATGCACAACTCCATTCGGGTTGGTGTGTGTGTGAGGGTTTCGAATGAACAGTTTGACACAGGTCTTGAGTGTTTTTCCCATGTGGTTTGGCAATCTCTGGGTGTGGGAGGGTGACATTGGTGTCTGACTTTTGCTCCAGCTCAACACAAACACTCCTGATACAGTCAAGGACAAGGTGAGAAGGAACACAAACACAGGCACACAAACTTACTTTTCCCAGAAAGGGGAAGAAAAAAAAAAAAAGAGTCCCTATAAATCACCTTATCGCCATCTGGTGTGTAGAGGACACAAACACGGACACACTGCAAGATGAGTTGTGGAAATGTTAGTATTTGAATCAGCTCTGGCCAAACCTACAGGATTTATGGGGCGTTAATACGCACTAGGCGTGTCTGATCTTATCATGGGCCTTTTTTTGGCTCTGCTACATCTCAGTTTCTGTTCTGAGAAGACAGTTTCCGTCTTTGACATTTTCTTGTGTGTGTGTGTTTGTGTGTGTGGCAGCTGGCATGCTGGCTTTGCGCATGTCCGTGTGTGAGTGCATTAATGAAGGTCTCCATTGCTGTCTGGGTTAGCCAGGCTGTCTGCCTCCAATGTCCTCTCATAAAAGCATCTTCATCATTTTATTGCACTGCCTAAATTTGATTTCCTGGTAAATGTGAATGAAACTCAGACGTTTACACAAGGCAAGAATAGGCAAATATGCATTTTTGAATATTTATTAGACCTTTTTGTAATGCAAAATGTGAGTGTACATAGCTGTTCAGTGTCACAAATGTCAACAAACCTTTTGCATACTACACTATAGCCATGTCAGACTCAGGTTAGAGGTTAGCTGTACCTCATTACACTGTAGTTCAAGAATAGATCAGAAATATTGTATGTAGAAATAATGATGTTGCAGTGTTTTATTATGTTTTTGTTCCCTCAATCAGAAGTTCTGTAACAGCTTTTCATCAATGAAATACTACTCCTTTTTGTTCCCCAGGTGATATGGGCGTAGCATCCTCTATCCCCTCCCAAGCCAGTCTCGCTAGCAGCAGCAGCCTGGACCTCTTCGACCCCCTGCCCACCTCCATGTCTACTTCCTCAAACCCAACTAGAAAGACTCCAGAGTCCTTCCTGGGTCCAAATGCTGCCCTGGTCAACCTGGACTCTCTGGTGACCAAACCAGCCCAGCCTGCGCCGATCGTCAACCCATTCTTAGCTTCAACAGGCGGTGAGACAAAGAGGCCGTGTGAATTATTCTACCACTTTAAAGATGTTGGTTCACGAAATGAGTTTTTGTATTAATGTACAGACGGGCTTTTTTTAAGCGGGTACACACACTGGTTAATTCACACTGATTAGATAACAGTGTAGTGAGTAAGCCAAAAGACATGGACATGCCTGTGCATGCCTGAACACAGACAGGCAGACACACCCATCTGCACAGTTTAATGTTGAATCACTGACCATGTGCTGTCTATGCTAGCTATAATCTCTGAGAGCAGACATGAATCATTTCTATAGCAGTAGCTGTATAGTGTTGAAACAAAACTATTACTAACATTTAATTCTAGTCATTATATTGGCTGTTCATGATGCTCTACTGGTACTGTGAGATCAGTAACATGTGCTTTCTCCCTTTGCCCCCTTACCGTCTTTATTCAGGCGTCACTGTTCCAGCTCCAGCAGCCCACGCCAACCCCTTCCAAGTGAGCCAGCCAGCCCCCCCCACCCTCAACCAGATGCGAGTCAGCCCCATGCCCGCCGGCTTCGGCGGCATGCCCGAGCCCATGGCCCTCGCCTCCGTGCCCGCTCAGCCCATCACCATGGTCCCCCTGGCAGGGATGGCCCCCATGGGCCGCGTGATGCCCGGAATGGGGGTCGGCGCTGTCGGGGGTGTGGGGACGAACGTGGGGATCCCGGCCTCCATGTCCATGCCCCAGCCCCTGATGAGCATGCCACCCCAGGCTGGGACACAGCCCACCGGAACCACCAACCCCTTCCTTTTGTGAGGGAGTGACTGGGGGACGACTTGCCCCAGAGTTACCCCCCCCCCCTCCTCTCTCTTCCTCTCTCTTCCACTTTGGCTCCTTAAGAAGCTTCAAAATGAACAAGGAGATGTCTTATCCCATTTATCCCTTTTATAACCAACTGGTAGCCAGGTCCTAGTCCCAGCCTGGCCTCCTCCTACCTTAACACACTCCTTTCCTCCTGTCTCTTTCTCTCAGTGCTACAAGCTGCCTAGTCCTGTGTGTTTCCATACCGATCTGACGATGATGTTGATGACCACAAAGAGTTTGCGTCTTGTCTACAGACTTACAGAGTAGCAGTGGTGTTTACAGTTTTTTCCACAGGCAGGACGGGAACCACTCTCCTCCCTGTCCTCCTCTCATTCACTCGCCTCCCCTCCCTTACCTCTTCCCCTAGGATTGCTCCTTTCTTCTTCTGTGGTGGAGTGACTGTACTAACACCAGGATCTTTATCTCTTCACTAGAGCTAATCTTTTATAAGCCCTGTCAGTTGGTGTGTGTGTGCGCGTGTGAGTGAGT
>NW_023339696.1:6000851-6001745 GCF_004916995.1 Morone saxatilis
TTTTTTTTTTTTTGGTTTCTTTCTGCGACTGTTGGGCTCACCGTTACACCTTAGCTAAGGGAGGGAGGCTAGCCGCTATCGACACACACTGCCACAGCTCTCGGTACAACGCAGTCACAACTCTGGTCTGGTCACTTCCTGTCAAGTTGGACCTTTTCCCGAACCCTCCACGTGAACTTTGACCTCCAGGGGTCACGGGTTAAACAATGAACACTTCTGAATCAAAGGAGAAGAACCCCTCGCCGCAGGGGTTTGAAAAGATGCGCAAACGCTATTTTTGTTTGCATGTGTGTGTGTGCTCACGCGCAGGTGTACTGTTAATGCTCGGATACTAACAGCAACATGTCGATGTATTTGTCACTGAGTCTCCCCCAGTGTGTGTTTAGAAGAAAAAAAAGACATGAACTGTGATGGCATCAGTATTATGCTATCTGAACATATGGATGCAGGGAGGCATCATGGGACAGTTTTTTTTCTTTCTTTTTAGTTTGTTTCTAGGGTCAAAGGGAAGAGGATGGGTTGTGTGTGTGTTTGTGTGCGCAGTTTGCATGAGAGATGCGTGTAGCTTCCAAGTGTACTTTAATGAACAAGTTTTTCCATTTCTCACTCAGTCAAGTGGAAGTGACTTAGAAATTGCTTAGGTTAGTTTCTGAGGTGCAAGTCAAAACAGGGGGATAATGTAGACATCTGCAGCCTTAAGAGAGTGTGTGTGCGTGTGTGTGTGTGTGCGCCTTCATGTGTTGTTTGTGTTCAATCATATATCAAGGAGCGTTACTGTGGTGACAGGGTTGCTCTGGCTTTAAAGAACACGTCAGCCACTCAGCACCGGGAAGAGAGTTTACCTCCGAGTGGATTTACTGTGGCTAATCTATGTACAAGAACATTACCAGGTGG
>NW_023339696.1:6001833-6002531 GCF_004916995.1 Morone saxatilis
AGCAGTGAGACATGTCATGTAAACAAGCAGTTGTTAATTTTGTTGGTTACTTTTTGTTATTTACTCGTTAGATGTAAATCCATAGCCAAGCCTTTCAGAGTTTTGGAGCTGTGTACTAGCATGCATCATCTTCATTCTCTCTTTTTATCTATTTTCTGTCATTCTAGTTTTTTCACCCTATGGGTAGGCTATGTAATTCTCTTCTCTTAGAAGCACAACTGTTACCAAAGTCATAGCGACTGATTTCTGAGGATGTCGTACTTTGATTAGTTTGAACAGTAGGGTCACACTTCACTGACATTTTGATTTTGATTTTTTTTTTCCCGTTTGTGGATGCTCACGATATCAGACTCCAATTTTATATTTCAGAGCTATTTGTGCAGGAGTTGTAAGAAAGTGTTACTGTTGGCTGAATATCGGCACATTTACTGACAGCAAGCTGAGCGTCCGTCTCTTCTATTGGTTGAGAAAAGGGGGTTGGGGAAATACAGCTGATAAGCTGCACCTGGTGTATAGACCCTTCTTCTCTTTAGGTCACTGTAATCCCTTCTCTTCAGTTCTGTTGATATCACTGCCAATGTTATTACTGTGGAGGGGGTGTTTTTATTTTTTCCTTTTGGTGTGAGTTGGTGCCCTCTCCTGGTCTGCTGTGGTATGATAGCTACACTGCAGGACCCTCGATGTTTCCACTAAACGCA
>NW_023339696.1:6002574-6004802 GCF_004916995.1 Morone saxatilis
GATGATGATGATGATGATGGTGAGGGTGGTGATGAGGATTTTTATGCTTGGGGTCCTGAATGAATGGATGTGACACTGACTTGCAGAGACCAGCAAACATTTTTAATCTCAACTAAATATATGCAAAAATTGGAGATAAGAAAAACGATAAGAAGACTTGATGCTTGATGTGTTTTGCAAAGTTAGATTTGCTAATAAAGTCTTGTTTATTGAAATGCTACTATGATATTCTAGTTAAGACATGTCACTTTCTCACTGGCCTTGATTTCACTACGGCCTGACCTTTAACTTCACTCCAGCGATTGTGGAAAAAGGTTGTTTTATCGATGCATTGAAAATAAAACCTTTTACCGTCTTGAACAAATTGAGCACTCCCAGTCTGTCGGGTGACACTGCAGTCGAACACTTTTTCTTGATCCCTGGCAGCAGTTTTACAGTCGTGGCTATGGTGCAGTGAAAATGTGGCCTGTGTGTAGCGAGCTCCTCTGCGTGTTACTATGTATTCACTATGCTTTTATCAAGAGGACTAACTGACCTTATGGACTGTCTGTCTTTATATGCATAAACAACCTCCTTTAATCTTTTCCATGTCTGTCTATTTACCCTTCTCATAGTACTGGGAGCAGGCTGCTTTTTTTATTGGATATGTGCTCAACCTATTGGCATTATAACTGTATAATATAATTTATCATTTGTACTATTGTAACATACTGTTCCTCTGTATACCTTATTATTCTATGTAATGGGTTTTTGTAGGAAAAGTCACCGTGGTATTTTAACGGCATCTAAACAAATGAAAGCAGCAGGCCGCACCCTGTTGATGAGGACAACTGTAGCTGCATTGGTTCAAAATAAAATGTGTATCACTTCAGCTCTGTAACTCCAGTGTCTGTGTGTCCTTATACTTTCTTCTTCTTTTTTTTTTTTAACCAAAAGTCCAAACAAATACAGTTGTGTGTGTTCAACAATATGGTCAATACATTCAAAGTCCACATTTATTTAAAAAAGTAAAAAATATAGTAAAAGTGAAAAAATCAGGACCATACAAATATATCTGGAACTTTGAATGCGTCTAATAAAATTTCATAATTAATTTCAAGACAATTTTACTAAAAAACACTAGGCACAGGAGTGTGTGTTACCCCTTGCGTTCTTCACAGCGGCATTGCAGTATTGTGAATTTCCATACTAACTGAAAAAGTAAAAAAGTAATTTTATATTCAGCACGAATGCCCACCAATTAGCTGTCTGTAAAACAGTCTCTTATGTTATTATATTTTGTACGGTTGTTCCTCTGTCGACCAGCCAGATGTGGCAGACTGTGTGTTCGCCGGGCTTGATGGTCCTGTATCGTAGCCCAGTTTCTTCATGTCTTTAGTCATGATGTTAAAGGAGACTGTGACGAAGCCTTGGGACCGAACCCGAGTCACTGCAAGACAAATAACATGGGACGCTTACTGCACTGTAGATATAAAAAAAAAACTAACATCTGATTATTAATGTTAAAAAAAATACAGGAACAAATGCACAACAAACCTTCTCGGCCTTCTCCCTGGGCCACTACTTTAGGGTCTGTGTACTCGGGCCGCCGTCCCAACAGCCAGCTAAACAAGAGAAAGAAATATGTTAAAAACTACACAGTGCGAGGGAGAGACGGGCATCACACCTCCAAGTGAAGTGAGCTGCCACTATCAGTATATACTGTACACAGTATACACACAAGGGTTGTATTTGTACTTCAAGATGGAATTGTCAGACACTGTTTCACATATATTGATTCAATCATATATCCTGTGTGCTAAAGTCCTCTTTGACACAACTAGGCAGAGTGCACGAGTGAGAAGGCACATATAGTACATCAACTTGTAACACTCTCTCTGATCAAGTGGAAAAACTAAATATGCTAGCAGTGTTGCTATTTAAATTGCAAACTTAAAGGTTCAGATGTGCACCTGTGTATCTGTAATAGCCTGCTGGGTTGGGAGTTGAAAGGAGTGAGTACCTTTGTGTGTGTCTGTGTTTCCATACACTGATAATAGTAGCTGGCAAACACTACTAATGTGGATTATTTTCACCACAGAGGCCTACGACTGTATCCTCAGTGGGACACACACACACTGGAGCAGTAAATATTTGATAACACTCCGATATCTACTGCTAACCCCAGCAGGCAAAACCAATCAGCCACAGCACCACAGCTGCTGAGACAGAAAGCTACACACACACAC
>NW_023339696.1:6004902-6005090 GCF_004916995.1 Morone saxatilis
ACACACACACACACACACCTCGTAAATTTCTGAAGTCTCCATGTGGGCTCAGGAACAAACATGGGGATGGTTCGTGTGTGCCTGGGAGATGAAAACAAACAGATTCTTCTCAAACGGACAAATATAAACAAGAAGAACTCTAATCAAATCTAATCAAACAAAATAAGATTTAACCGTACTTAGTTTTT
>NW_023339696.1:6005137-6005450 GCF_004916995.1 Morone saxatilis
AAGTCCACATGCTTTAGGCAGCGATGGTATTTTTTTTTACTAACCCACTTGGTGGAAGCATTAGTCTAACTAAAATGTATGTTGTAGGTAGGCATCCCCAGTGGTACAGGATATACTATTAATGTATGCCCCGTGTTTTCTTTTTTTAAATTTATTTTAAAGTGGCCCTGGATAAACGCCCTGTGTTATAACCAGTGAGTGACATGTAAGACTAATCTTATTTATCCATATTTTGTTCATCCAAAAATAGGCCGGTAGTATTTGAACATCGTCTGCTGCTAAGGATCACTATGTAATTAACATTAGCCACAGA
>NW_023339696.1:6005558-6027420 GCF_004916995.1 Morone saxatilis
GGGATTTAGAAGTGGGTATACCCTACGCTGACTGAAAAATAAGTGTTTATACTCCATGTATCGTGCACTGCACCACTGGGTGCGTCCCCTAAAATAGAAGAGGAAGTAGAGAGAGGTAATACTGACTGTCCAGGTGTGAAGGGGATGTGTGTCGCTCCATAACCCCTGACCACGTCGTTGCCAAACACGTCCGGACCGTACACACTCACCACGAGCTGAGGCCCTGGAAAATAAAAAGCTTATTTTTGGTCTTCCTCAGTGTCATTTCTATGCAATGTGATTACTGAGGGGCCTAAAATGCATCATTGGAACATGAGGAAATGTTTATCAATGTATGAATAAAGCAGCAGCTACCAAGCTGGTGTGTGTGTGTGTGTGTAATGCTCACATCCAGAGGGGTTTGTACTCTTAAACGTTGTCTCCAGCGGGAAGTTCCATATTAATCTGTGTGAAGAGTGACTGCCTTTACAGGTTATTTGTGTGATGCCTTCCTCCAACCCCTAGAGAGACACAGATACACATACACAAAGGCTGGTAAGGTGATAAACAGACATGACTTGAACTGTTTCATTGAACAGTGCATGCATGTGGAAAAAGTTCTATATTATCTGAACATCATGGAATAAAAGTGTTTTTCAACCCTTTGGGAATAATTAATAGATCTTTATTGAACAGGACTATGAGACTGCAGCATATCTTACTGCACCATTTTTAATGCACCTTCAAAACAACAACTGCAATTTTATAATAAAATCATTTTCAGAATTTTCCACCCTGTTGTCCAAAGTTAATAACTTTCCTCCCTGATTAAATGATTCACCATTTGACACCAACCACTATCATCCCTCAGGTAAAGTAGCCAGATACTCACCGAGGTGGGAGCCCAGTCGTGACCGTAGACAAAACAATATTTGCAGTACAAGTTGTCATACTCTGGGAACTGAAACAGAACACAAGTATCACCATTATAGGCGGCAGTAACGTTAACACAAACACAAACTCACGGTGTTACGTTAATAACCGCTACGCGAGCGTTGCTAATGCTGGCTGAAATGAGCTGCTAGGCTAAAGCTCAGAGGCACCACTCACGTTCGCGCCCTCTATTTGTCCGTTCACTGTCAGCAGAAACACCGACGGGTTGTTCGTAGCCATCACGGCTTCCGTCATTGCACTAGAAATTTAAGGCGTCTTTGCTTTGCGACTAATTCAAGCAAAGGGAAACCCTGGCTGCTACTCATTTAGCTAAAACCCTATCCGTTGCTAAGGCGACGTTTGCTCCTCCTTACGGCTACCTGCTAGGTCCAAACTGAACGGACGCGCCGAAGAGCTGCTGAAATCCTAGTAATGACCACAAGATGGCGGCAGTGCGTCAAACAGAAATACACGCGGTTGAGGTTGTACCTGAAGCGAAGTTGTTCACACTGTACACTATGGTGGCTGGTTTTAAACCAACGTAGTCCCAGTTAGAAAGAGCATGGCGGCCTTTTCATTAACGGTAGCTCACATTGCCCAGAGGAAGGTCATGAGATGTGGCTGAAAGCTTTAGAAGTAAGTGGACTTTGTAAGGCGCTGTTTTTAAATGCTAATTGTGTGTCAAGTAGCAAATAACGTTACATCATTTAGGCTACTTATTCCCCCCAGTTTATGAACAGGTTAATACAGCTAAATATATATACAGGTTGTCCACAACATCTGTGCAACTGTTACAAAGTGCTACCATAAAAAGTTTTAGAAATTAGACTAACTTATCCTTTTTTTTTTTGCAAGTATACAACTTAACTTAAACACAAAGATACAAATCTCATTAATTCCAAAAATGACCAGATAAGAAATTCAATTATTAAAGAAAAAAATCACCTTTTAAACACAAGTAATTTCCCAGAAAGTAGCAGTTGTTATGTATTGAGGATATGCTCCCAGAAAGGTTGAATCTTCATAGTTAATAGTTAGAAATTAGATTTAAAAAGTAGGCCACCAGAGTTATCTGCATATTATTGACTTAAGACTTGTTTCGGCAGATACATTTTGAATCCTCTGAGGAAATATCCAGGGATAAATGAGTGGAGCTGGGAGTGTGAGAGAAGTTAAGAAGAAAAGAGGAGAAATAGAGAACAGAGTGACCAGGAGTAGATCAAATCAAGTACTGTAGGAAAATAATATAAGCCTGTTGTGTTAACCCTATGCTATTCCCTAAAGAAATGTAATATAATTGAAGTAAATGTGCTTCTGTTGGCATAATATTCAATTCAGCATATTGAAGATCACAAAATAGGGTTTATGATTAGTAATGCTATTTACACCAAAATCCTCCCCTACCTATGTTATGTAACATAAAAATAATAACATCAGGCAATTTTTGCCTCTTTTTAGGTGGTAGGAGTGAAGATTAGTCATCCTCAGCATTTGTTAGGGTTTCAGAATGATGAAGACAGTTGCAGAACAATCAAATTCAAAACAGGATGTAGGCTCCACAGGAACTGTCACGTTTTCCCTCAAAATGTAAAGATTTTCTGTTAACTGGCTGGAAATATAGTGCATAGCTGCTGTAAATAGATCTCCTAGTGGGAGCGCGGCCCTGGACCCCCCTACGTTTGGGCTAAGCCTCGAATGCTCCCATACCCCTGCCGAAAAAGGACCATGGGATCAAAATAATGGATACTTGAGGCTGATTATTAGGCTACGTACCCATTTGCTGCCTTTGTTCACATAATTAGCCATGTTGTAGTTTTTAGGGTGGAAAATCAGCTGTTTCTATCGGGCTCTGTCACACACACCAATAATTTCCCCCTCTGTCTGTCTGTCTGTCTCTTTGTCTGCCCACTACCCCCACCTCTCTTCTGTCTGTCTGATAGGTTGCTGTGTGTCCTGCTGTCAGACAGCAGCGGGCCCCCTGAGTCTCTGACCTTTTATTACTGCCTAAACAGCAGCTCTCTTTCCATCCGCCATCTTTTTTACTGCTCTCTTCATTTGCCCTCGTCAAAGCTTGTCGGTTTTGCCCCGTCTCTCTCATCTTAACCCCCCCCCTCCACCCCTCCACCCGTTCTCCTCCCATAATAAAGTCAGTGAAGCATTAACTTGTCATAAGTAAGCAGGCCACTGTAACGCAGTCAGCAGTCAGACCATCAGCCTATTACACAATAAAAACTCCTTTAAGCCTGGATATCACTTTTAGTCTCCCTCCCAACATCTCCCTATCCCTCCTCCTCTTCCTCCAACCACTTTGCTGGCCCTCCTTCCTCTCCACCAGCCAATTTTGTTTCTCTTTTTTGTTTCTCCACCTCCTGCAATCCCTCTGTCCCGATTTTCATCTCCAATCATCTCCCTATTGCTTTATCTCCCCTTGCCAGCATCTCCCGCCTCTTTCTCCCCAATGTCCTGCCTATTTTCTCCGCTTCTGATCCTCCTCCTCACACCCCACGTAACTTTCCTCTCTTCTTCCCCGATATCTTCTCGTTCACCTGCCGCGTTCCTCGGCCTCCTCCGCCCACTGCCTTCCTGTCCCTCTTTCTCCCCCCCCCCACCCCTCCCCCCCCCCACCCCCCCTATTTCTCTGACCCCCTTTTGTTCCTCCTCCATCTCTCTAGTCCTCCTCCTCCCTGCCAAATGCCTGATTTAGAGTCAGACAGCCTCACGACTGGCGGCCCATTTAAAGTCACTGTAGAGTGGTCAGTCCAAAAGGGTCATCTGGCCATATGGGATCTCATTTTTTCTTTCTTTTTTTTTTTTCTACCTGAAAACTCATACAAATTAAAAAACTTGGGAGTGTTTTGTACAAGTCACATATGTGCTCTTCCAAACATAAGCTCATAAATCACCTTAGATGTATTTTTACTGCCTGGAAACAGCTATGGGAGGCAAGAGCACTTAATGTGACTGTTTTTTAATCACTGAACATGAGAACACGCACATCGTTGCCCCCCTTGTGCCCTTCACAGGTCCCTACTTGATTGAAAGTGACACTGTATGTCTCTTATATGTATTCCTTATAGAGATTTTTTTTTTATGTCGCAGCACACAATGATCTCATGCCTGGAGGCTGCAGCATCTTGGAGAAAATGTCTCGCCGAAGTGTCCTCCACAGGTATCTACTGGGTAAGTGTGATTCATCCAGAAAGGGTGGAAAATAGAGAAGGGTCTAGAATAACAGCTATAGAGGTATACTGAGAGAGATCGCTTTCCTATTTTAGCGTCAACACATACACTCACTGTACAGATCACTAACAAACTGTCACAAAATATGAAGTATGACGAGCTTAATTCAGTGAGTCATAATATATCTAATTTTCAAATGGGTGTGCACACAGAATAGGCTTACTGAAGTGAGAGATGCTAATGGAGGTTAATGTCTGAAACTGTGAGACTAATGGTCTGTGACCACCGGTTCACAGATTTCGCTCCAGTGAGGAAGCCCTGACACTGACACCCGCTGCCCAGGTGCACGCACAAGAGAAAAATACAAATGCAGGTGGTGAGGACAGGTGGAAGAGGTAACATCACCATTAATCCAAATAACATAAAGGATTAAGGATATCACATTACCAGAAATGAAGTAGTCAATACCAATGCCACGATTATCGATACTGAATTTGTTACCACGGTAAAAAACATGTTTGTACATTTGGTACAGATAACAATGGTTGCATGTAGCCATCAATTAATTCATAAAAAGTAACATCTACTCAACATACTTTATGCCTAGTTGCAGCCTTTGAAGTAATCAGGGAAAGAAAGAAAGAGAGAGGAGATGGGTATGGTCTGAAGAAATATTTCCTGACCATTTCAGTGCAACACGCAGACATAAGAATCTCTACAGCCACACACATCTCTTTTTTTCTTTGTTTTTATTCTAGCATTAGAAATGGTCCTAAACTAAACTTTCAAGGCACACTGTTGCGCTACTCCTTCACTAAAGCTCTCCATTAATTCCACACCAGCCGTTCTTAGTGACACTACCTGTGTAATGACACCTGCGACAGTCTATACGGTCTGTCTAACAAAAATACCCCAAACTGTCGGTTGCAACCCTTCACATTCAGTTTAATGAGCTGTTCCTCTACCTGTCTGTGCCTCAGTCGAGCCTCTCTCTCTCTTTCCCTCCCTCTGTTTCCTGCTAAACTGTCTGCACAAGAAATGGTCTTCTTGTCTGCCTAACCTGGGCTGCTTTCTAGTGTGGCTGAATTCTACAGTTTGGTGTTTGTGTGTGTGTGTGTCTGTGTGTGTTGCATACATGTAGGTGACTGTGTGTGGTCCGTCTTTGGCCCAGTTTGAATCTTTTATTCCCTCTGGGGAAAGCACCAAAACTCCATATCATATTTTTAAACTGCTCCTCAACTCCTCCCCCATGCTGCCTCCCCCCCTCTCTGCCTCTCCCCAAATGTCTCTCTGCCTCAGTCTCAGAGTCCTCTTGGCTCCCAAGGGCCCATCTGTCCAGAATCAGGCTGGTCTGTTTAGGCCAGGCTTCTTTTGACTGGTGTGAACCTTAGAGCAGGTTTTCCAGTAACAAACTGACTTCATTCACCCTCAAGTCAACTGTTTTAGCCTTAAAGGTCCAGTGTGTAACATTAAGGAGGCTCTATTGGCATAAATGGAATATAATATTCATGAATGTATAATCACCTGAATATAGGAATTGTTCAATGGAATCCACCATGTTTTTACAGTAGCTCAGGAGGGACTCACCTTCTAGGGAAAAAGATAGGGCCTTTTAAATTTTTTGCATGTTTCATGACCACAGTAGTTTCTCCTTCACACTTCACAGCCGGTTCTCATTCCTAGGTCGTCAAATACAGAAGCCAGCACGGTTCAGTTAGGCGCAATGAGCAGATTCACCACCAGATGGCACTAAATCCCACACACTGGTCCTTTAAAGCACTTAGCTTGACATTTTGGGAAATACAATTATTTGCTTTCTTGCTTGAGAGTTAGATGAGAGGATTGATTCCACTTTAATATCCGTCCACTTAATATGAAGCCAGCAAGCCAGCTTACCTTAGTATAAAGACTGGAAACGGGGGAAACAAAGCTAGTCTGGTTCTGTCAGAGGGTGACGAAATCCATGCACTAACACCTCTAAAGCTCACTCATGAACACGTTATATCTTGTTTGTTTAATCCATAAAAAACCGAAGAGTAAAAAGGACATTCCTTACTACTTATAAAGCTGACTTTGTGTATTCTGTTATCACTGTTACTAGCTGCCATTTCTTACTTGAATATGTGTTATTAGGAAACGCAAGCAACTTGCTCTATTATTAAATAGGCTACTGAAAGTCCATATATACGTTTCTGTGGCACTGTGGCTATGAGTGTTCTAGCACTCTGCTATGCGCATCCTTGATTGTTTGTAAACAGGAAACCCATCTAAAGTATGATTGCTTTGTGAGTGGACACAACCCGTCAATTTTTTAACCACAAGGCCGCCCTGCTTCTACAGAAACTCAATATGCATGCAGCCGACAGTAAAATAAGCTATTAAGGGCTCAGTGACTACCCAGCTGGTGAGAGAGGAACCTAAATGTCCAGGCAGCATCAACCTCCTCTTCCTTTCCCTGAGAGCCTGTTCTGCCCGCAGGCTACTACACTGCTCTGCAACCTCTACTGTCCTTCACCGAGGATCGGAGGAAGAGAGCACGGGGAGGAGGGGGGAGGAGGACAAGGTGATACAAGGGAAGTTAAAGGCGCAAAAAAATGAGGAAGGTATTGGTGGGAAAAAGAAACTGCTTAAAGTATGGCTCCAGGATCAAACAAAGCCTGCTGTTTTACCTATCCCTCTTCCCTTTTTCACTTTAGAGTGCCGCCTAAAAAAAGCTGACGGCCGCAATACAAGAGGAGGATATGGAGGAGATCAAAACATCTTTAAACTTTTATCGGAGGAGATAAGTGGCTAAACTATGATTTTACTTGAGCTAATGGAAGCGGTGCATCAGCTGAAAATCCCAATCAAGGACAAAGATAAGAGGATCGAAGACCTGGCACGGGAAGTTGACTGTATGGAACAATATTCTCGTATAGACGACTCTATCATCAGCAGATTAGAAACCACACACTGAACCTGTGCCAGGGCTCTGGCTGGAAACAAAGTCGGTGAGGATTTCCCACAAAGTGAGTCGCAAACATTAGAAAAACAGGTCACTCAATTCTTTGACGGTAAAGAAATGGCCATCTACAGTAAAGACATAATTTGTTTATTTTTTTGAATAGAAAACCTAGAAAACTATCAAAGCAGGCTAGAAAATTGAAAAGGCCTGGAGTGTACCTGAATGAGCACCCTACTAAAAAAATATTGCTGATATTGCCACAAATACACACATCTTGAAAAAGCAATACAAGTTATACAAATACAATACAATAGAATTCAAACATGGATGGAATTGTAAAGTGTTGATGAGACTGAATGGAACATGCAAAGAGGCAAAAGTGCAAAACTGATGACTAAATGTTCTGATGAAATGGGACAGAATATTAGACCTCTCATCAAGTGGATCATATGAATATTACCAATGACTGGATATCGGGACTTGATTTGGCATTTTAGCAAGAGACAGAGCGAAGATTCATTCATTAGGTAGCTAGCAACAAAATGGCTAGTTGCCAGTGTTTCTGGGGCACTGATTATTGTATAAAAACACAACCTTATCAGTGACTTGGGTGAAACTGGATCATATTTGATGGAGGAAATATTGTCTGGTTTTCTCTCTGACGTGCTCCGGCTGCTGTTAGCGTGCAACCAAACAGGGCTCAGCACCCTCCCAGTGAACACAACCTCCGAGACTGACAGACCTGGACTTTAATAAAGACAAAGGTGTTGATGTTAAACTGGAGGGATATGAGATGTTTTGTGTTAGGACCAACAAAAGGTTGATATAGACCTCAAATTCAAAGTTGAGGGCAGTATGTCAGCAACCATAGATAATCTAATGGAACAAATAACTACTGAAAAAAAAGACCGTGTGAGGACACCAGGATCAGACATTGATCAATTTAAGAATTTTATTATCAAATAAATGATAATAATGTGGTGATTTCAATATCAGTTTGTTGAACCCAGTCAGTCATAAAAAGACTTTATGAACACAATGTTCAGCATTAACCTATATCCCATGCTTTTAAAACCAGCAGAATAACACCAGGTAGTGCAAAATTAATAGGGAACATTTGCAAACACAAGTGATTATATTTACATGCACGCTGATTTTCCTCTATTTTACAAATATGACAATATTGAGCATTTGACAAGGGCCATGTACAGCATATTTCGATTGGATATTCCTAATTACGCCTAATTCCTAATAAAGCATTTTCGGATTAAGACGTGGACTACACCAATATTGTTCAGGTTTCAGGAGCATTCTTTGGACATGTATACAGCACATTCGGAATATGCGTCTCATTTTCTTTTTTTTCCTGCAGTTTGGGACACACAGCCTGCCTGTTTATAGTCAGCTCCGTGCTAGCTAACTAACCAACTAGCCAACAGTTTGCAAGGCTGACTGTTGGCTAGTTGTTTGTTCTAAACATCATAAAAGACTTGGATATCAACAGGTTTTTCGATATCCTCTTATGATGCAAAGAGGGAAAATGAACCAAGCAGCTCCAGCTGTTCCTCTTTTTCCACAGAACAATATAACTGCAGTGTGAAAAAGAGGGAAAGGGAGGGAGAAGGAGATAGGAGAAAAAGGAAATTCCTCTGTAGGACTCACAGTTCGTCATTTATCTGAGTATGCTTATTAGTGGAATATTCATTTTCAATTGCCATGTAAACAGCTTGGAAGAAGAATTATCTTTTTCGTAATAAGGGCAAAAACTGGAATATTTTGTGCATGTAAATATAGTTACTGATAGAGAACTGGTCTTTGCTATTCTTCCGAAGGGCCTCATTACCAACTGTTATTACTTCTTGACCCACTTCTGCACATTCTGACACTCACCAATGTTTTCTTATCTGGGAATTGATAAGAAATGATAAGAACAGAATCTATGAACACTCAAGAGCACACTTATATAATAATATATAATAAAAATAATTGGTTATTGCGTTTTATCATTTATATTTTTAAATAATTGTTTTTACTACTTTACAAACTTTCCACAACCGCATATGAGATCAGACGTGGGGCAGTTGAAGGGGACCTGGGAGCACGCATGGAGGTACTACTGCAGTACTGGATGCAAGGTGCCAGGTTCCCCCTAAGAGAGGGTGCTTGCCTCAGCGTGAGTTCAGCGCTGAATAAATCATACAAATCAAACCACTGTACTGACCTTTTTATTTTTGGGTGTTTCAATTATGCAATGTTTGGTCTATACTGCAAAAGCAAATGTTTTAAATGTTGAATACAAAACTAAGCACTTAGGTAACACTTTCTGAGCACATGGACATGAAGAAAATATTACATTTTGAAAGATACAAAAGATGTGACCAACAGTGAGAAATGACTGACCGTCTTTGCTTTGCTTTAACTGTTTTTTATTAGTATTATCATTCGTTGTTTGCTTTGTTTCACTGTTATTTGGGGTAGAGTAAGGGTAATGCTTTGCTTTTAGGTATTAACGGTAGGAACTGTCTATCTATCTAGTACCATCACTTACTCCTTAAGTGATAAGTGAACAGGAGAAAATCAAGCAGCTGATGGGGGGGGGGGGATAGGGAGAGGAGAGATAGATTGCAGCACTCGATGGGAGGTTATTTAGATATTCATCACTGCAGCGAGTCTTTAAGGTCAGCCTGGTCTACTGAGCTACCGTGGGGAGATTAACATGAGCTGTGCCTGGTTGACAATAATAAAAAAAAAGCTCCCAGGGAGAGCTTTTTATGTATTCCAGGCTGTCGGATAGGAGCAGACTTTCTATGTGTCACATTTGTGCCCAGTTAAATCTCTGTTTAGCCAGCACTGCTACTTGATTATTCCAGGGTTATTTTGTACATCTACTGTCAAATTAGCTTTCAGTCTCATGTGCTATACTATTGATTTCTTGTAATGGTGGTTGAGCCAGGAATTAAGCTATTTCCTAGTAGCCACTCTGTATCAGCTAAATGCCTGCAGTAAGAAACATACAGGTATATAATGAGGGGTCAGGGTTGTGAGTGTCACACAATCACATCCCTTATAGATTTTCAGACTGCGCCAGTGATTGTCAATGTTGATTATAATTATACGACTAAACAAAAGTAAAAAAAATGATAGTCTGTATACAATTGTGTGCAATTCCATCATATGTAACCAAGCACTCACCAGCTGTGATTCATTATCAGCATAAAGTCATAACTTGAGTATACTTGGGCAGACCAGAATTTTTTTTTGCAAAGGTGCACACGCACAAAGCCTCAGCATACAGCCTTGCTCCTGTTGGTTCATTATTCGTCAGAAGGAGGGAGAGCGGGAAGGCCAGACAGGTGCTACAGTCTACTTGCATATTTTCACCTGCTAATCTCCCACATCTGCTCCAACACCTGGCAATTTCTGAAACACAGCTGAATTGCTGATTGAACAGAGATACACCTAGTCGAGTGGTCAAAAGGAGGATTACATCAGGTGAAAAACATTAACCTGAGAGTAATTGAAGAGCAGTGTAACACCAGCTGAAAATCTGGTTTCACTTCGGTTGCGATGTATGTTGCGCGAGTGCACTGTGACATCACTGTCGGGCGTGGTTGGAGGTGTAATAGACCACAGCCAAGACTTTCAGAGAAGGCAATGCTTTTCATCCTGCTATTAAGTAACTTTTTAAATTATAATTGCTTATTACAGTCACGTGGTTGAATGCCATTTCTCAATAAATGACAGTTTCAAAAGGGCATCATCCCCATATGTATGCTTTAACAGGCAGAAGCTGAAAACAACAAAATACAATTTATACTGGATCGACTCAGCAGAACAATACTATCTCACTGAGGAGTTGATAAGCACCCTGAGAATAATAGAAAAGCATCTAAAAAGAAAATTGCTAGAAATAACAAATCCACCATTGATTTGTATGCTGTAGGCTTCACCATGATGGTATTAATCGGAGCACTGTAAAGGATAAAGAAAAGAAAGAAAATATGACAGCATTCCTCTGTGTTTAGCCCCCCTCTGACCCTGAACCCAAGCAGGTTTAAAAAGTGAATGGTTGGATAAAAGATTCTGTCACATTTATCCTATGGATGCAAACAGATCTATCAAGCCAAAGACTGTGATCCATATTGGGTCAGGTGGCTCCTTGGTGAAATCATCAGATTACATCATTGCTCAGGATAGTTGTGAAACAGCCTAGGACTAGAAGAACATTTAACAATACCAGGCGCACTGTAGAGTGTTCAGTCTTCCACGAAATACACTGCTAAACTAATACAGCGGTAGTTTCAAATGACTTCAGGTGCTTCCCGAGTCACCTGATCTAAACATAATTGAAGCTTAATGGGAAAGGAAAAAGCCTAGAGTGCTTTTGTTATGTAATTTCTCGATTCCCCTTCTACCTCTGCTCTGTAGGATTTTTAACCTTCATTTAACCAGTCAAGCATTTTAACCACCCATTCTTATTTACAGTAACAGCCTCGGGGTAGTAGTTGTAAAGGGAGGCCGGGTTGCACACATTCTAACACTCATCACTTAGAAGTTAAGTGCTACAACTGTTTCACAGTTAGGGGTTCAGCAAGCTTTTTCTGAAATGACAGAGATCTGGAGAAATGCTTGTTCGATATTTTAGGACCCTTTTGGCGAGCCAAGGGCAGCGTATTGCTTGACTCTGAGTTGAAGATCCTTAAGGCAAATGTATACTTGTGTAGTGTATGGACGTTCAAAGCTGTCACAAATAGCCACAACAGAAGGCAGCTGAAAAGCCATTCTTAATAATATCATTGTTTAAATTAGGATGCCCACTTTTGGGGAGGTCTCTCTTTGTCTCAAAAAGAAGTAAAAATCAGTTCTTGGTTTTCATGAAACGAGACATGTCATGTAAAAAAGTAAGCATTTGAAGGAAGAGTTAAAAAACTGCGTACCTCTGCACACATTGCTGCGTGACATGGGAACAGAAATCACTCTCTCCCAGTCCTACATTGAAAACGTATGAGGTTGTGGATGTGTCAGATGCTGTTTGTTTCAGCCTTTATATACATACCCCAAGAAATAGCATCTCTGGTTTGTTTTTCTGTTTTACTGTTGATTTATGTTCTTTTCCTCATGGAGTTACCTTAATGATCAGTTTCTGTAATCAGTAATCCGGTCAACATCCGAGTGGTATTTGTAAAGTCAGGTATTTCTGAAACCTCTGGTATACCAACCAAACAAATATGGACATCTCGTGTCAGACAAAGGCCATTGTAGGATTTAGTGGCATCCAGCAGTGTAGTCGCAGATCACATCTCCCTCACCTCACACTCCCCATTCAAGGAGAAACACGACCGGCCCTGTCTAGAGCCAGTGTTTGGTTTGTCCATGCTGGGCTAATTTAGAAACATGGTGGTTCAACATGGCGGACTCCGTGGAAGGTGGTCCGTGGTGTAGATATAAAAGGCTCATTCTAAGGTAATTGTACACGAATGAAAACATAGTTATGCATATTATACACCATATATGCATTATACATATTACCAATGCATACATTAACAACCATCATTCAGTTCTGCAATCATACAACTGATGATGTAAATGCTTGCAAGTTGTGGGAATCTTTTCCATCACACACACACACACATATACACACACTGGGACACTGGGACACCGCTTGCTGACTAGGAACCCATTCACCCATCATCCATCCATCCACTTCTAAGTAATATTTCACTCTTTCTTGAACAGTCCTCTTCAAGAAAAAGCAAACACAGTTGCTCTTTACTGACAGTGATTAGCTTTTTAGCATACATCCCTGGTAGCATTTCCTTAACAGAGAGAATTCATGATATGACTGATAATGAATCTGCTCTGTGTATAGCATGTTTGCCTGTGCATGTGGTTGTGTGTGTGTGTAGGTGTCAGATCACGTCTATTAGAACAGCGGATGTCTGCGTCTTTTTGCTTACAGAGAGTAACTGTCCTCAATGAAACTTTAATCAATTGATGAAATGACTCAGGTAAACAGAACCGATGCGTCTCTGTCTGTGCAATTGTGTTGTCTTAGTGTGCGTCGGCAAACGAGAAGCAGGTCAGGTGAAAGTGTCATCGATTTATAACTGGCATCTGAGGTATGAAGAATCCATTTATTATGGAAGCCCATTAGTAATGTATGCATATCTGTATGTGTGTGAAGAAGAGAGAGAAAATGGGTGGAGGGACAGAGCATCATCATTTATATGGCTCCTCCATTAGCCTGAGTGCTTCCGTGACAACATAATGGCCGTCGCCCAGACAACAGGGTCACCGTAGTTATGAACACACCCGGCAACTGCTGATGTCAATGTAGTAAAGTGGGTCCCAGAGTCCCAGTTGGCTGGCGCAAACGCTTGTACAGAAATGCACACACACACACACACTCAGCTTGGGCAGGGCAACTCTTTGGGATTTGAGAGGTTTTTGAACTAATCAATAATGAAAGAAGATGATGGGAAACGAAAGAAAGAGCTCGAATGAGTGATTGAACGAGACAGAATGGAGGGAAACGGTGAAAATAAGAGAGAGAGAGAGAGAGAGAGAGTGATGGAGGGCCCTCCCGTGAGAGTTGCTTCCAATACAACGCAGTTACAATGGAGTTATACTGGCCTATTTTCTCAAAAAGCATCGCTTTGGTAAGATTACCAGTTCCATTATGAACAGACAGAGAAGTGCTCACGATGTTTTCGTGATCTAGCTTTTATTTACTGTAACTTGGGTCAACTGGATTGTGAAGTACCCGGAACGAGACGGAGGAGAGGGCCTGGGAAAATCAAATGGATGCAGAAAGAGAAAAAATTTGTGAAGAAAAGAAGAGCTATTGAGTGTTAAAACAATGAAGTTTGTGGAATGTATGTACACCTAAAATAGGTGTAGAACATGAGTACACTCCACTGACTAAATTAACAAAAGGACTTGGTGAAACATTTTCTGTAAGATTATTCCCCAAATTATCTCTGCTGCCAGCCATTTTCTGTGTTTTTCTCCTGTGTGATTTAAAAAATCCCAAATCATGTTTGGCAAATTAGAAGAAAATGGACCCTTCCTCTGTTTTTAAAACAACTATTCCCACTGTGTAAAGTTGCATCCATCTTGCTCATCTCTTTGCTGCCTTTCCCTTTGACTTTGCTTGAATTTGTGCTGTCTATTGATTTATTCTTGTTTACTCCTCATACAGGGGTATGTATCCTCCACTAATTAGTAAAAAGGTCAATTTTGTTTTTTGTTGACATGTCAAGACATATTGACTTGGGCTTATTTGGCTCCTTTTTTGCCATAAGTGGTCTATAAATGGTGAGTTGTAAATTGGTAGTACCATGTTTTTAGTCACACAAGTTCTGGGGATGACAATGTTGGTCTGCCCACAACTTTGGACCAGACTGAAATATCTATAACAAATATTAGAGGGAATGCCATTGGATTTATTTTTTTTTACAGACATTAATGGTTCCTAGAACATGAATCCTACTGACTTTGATGAGGCCATAACATTTGATCTTGCCCCCATCATTAGGTAAAATTTTTGATTTGACCAGTAATTTGGACGACCAAATACGTGCAAAACAGATTACATTCCCATCAACCATAGATATTTAGTGGCAATTACCAAATGTTAATTGTTGTTGATACATCTGTACTTTGTCAGTTGACCATGGCGTAGTAGTTTTGTGGGCTGCCATTTTTGGGTGAATTAAAAAAATGGTCGCTATTGATGGTAACTTGGCTAACTTTTTGTCTCACGTCGATCCACCAAAAAGTTTGAGAAAATGTATTTTTTATTTTATTTATAACATTTTATTTATTTTAACACATAAGTCTACATACAGTCTTCTCCTACTAAAATAACAATATCTATAAATCCCAACTTTTGAGGGGAAATATGTGCATTTAGGTTGCTTTTTTGTGCATAGCAACCTTTATAAATGAGGCCTCAGCTCAGCTCGCTTAGAACCTCGACTAAGGTGGTACCAAAAAAAAAGTACCAGGAACTATCCAAAATGGCAAACCAGAAAAGAGCAGGTAGAGTCGAGTCAAGCCGTACCATGTGGTGGAAAATAGGCGGCTATAGTCCAGTCATAATTTAGAGAGCAAACAGTCATCCATACCATTGACAGTATAAGTGTGGAGGAGGTGAGAAAGATATAATGGTTGCAGTTCATTTCTCACTGATCAACACCGAACCACTGCAAGAGCACAAACTTTATTGCAAAAGGACATATTGAGCAATTAAAGACGTTACGTGTCTGTGCGAATGTAACATCGTGAGAAACTGTGTGTGTGTGTGTGTGAGTGAGTGAAACCATACACAGCAATTCATACAGTTGTATCACTGTGTGTTTTGTGTTAGAAATGTACAGAGCAGCAGGCAGGGTCCCACAGGCAATGAAATCTATATTTCAAGAGCTGCAGAGATGCTGTAGACTTCTGACTGCTGCTTTGAAGACCAATACTAGAGGGGAGGAATGGAGGGGGGTGGGTGAGGGTGAGGGTGAGGGTAAGGCTGGGTGAAGGAGAGGAGGTTGGAAGCAGAGGCCAAGGGGCTGGAAGACCACAGGAATATGACACATTTAATATATTGAGGAGGATGGGAAAGAAAGCAGAAAAAATCATCATAATCACCAGATGCACGTGGCATGAACAAGTGCTGCTGAAGCAATACAGCCAGATCCTATGCTGGAAATATAACGTTCCACATGATAGCTGGCATCAGACTGTGCTGCTCAGCAAATTACAGAAGAGATCAAATGGAAATTATGACTCACTTATCTACTGTCCCTTTCATTGTCATTGTCTACAAATACCCCCTCGACACACTGTGATCATTTTTGCGAGGGGCACAGATTACGGACAGGGTTTACAAAAGATAATTTCCCACATAAATCCATGACTCTTTGTCCTTAATCGCTACAATTTTACAAAAAAAAAACACTAGACTTCCAAAGTTCCACCGTATGACTCATTCCAAGCTGCGCAAATAATAAAATAAAAGCTTATTGAGTTAGACTAAACAAAATATTAGGATTACTGTATGCTTTGATGTGGTGTTGTGATAGCTAATTCCTTCCTTTTATGGTTGCAATGCCTTGAGCCTTAGTCATTAAATTATACTTCCTACAGTAAAATTTAAGACTGTTTCTCCATCCTTCACAATAAGATTAGTTTAGAGATAGTTTAGATAAGTTTTTTATTATTACTGAAAATGGAAAAAGTAACTTATTTGTCAGTTGTCAAGTGTTTAAAATGACATGCTGATATTTGAAGCCAACCATTGACTTCAGTCTGTCATTCAATAGTATTGTTTTGTTCATTATTCTTGTACTTTTAAAATATCCTTGCACACACATACTTGTTGTTTGTTGTTGTTTTGTTCATAATACACTGAAACATTTTTCACTCTTAGCTACAGGTCTTATTGAACTGATACTGTTTCTGGGTGTTAATGTGCACGTTAATGTGATTTTGTCTCAGTCTCCTTTGTAAGAATAAATGTTAAATAAATTACCTTGGTATAAGTGGTGTTAGTGAAGGGAATGTCATAATATGGAAGTTGCCATGTTTGTTATTGCTGTAAGAAATATGATGCTTAATGAGTAAGAGTAACCCCCTTTAAAATCAGTGGTTTAACTTTTCTTTGCTGCAGCGATGTTCAGGTTGACTCCAGGACGCTGTGACATCACTGTTGGGTGTGGTTAAAGGTGCAATAGAGCACATTTCCGACACCTATCAAGCTTGAAACTTTCAACTAGAGAGGGCAGCAAAACATTACTTTTTAGCCTTCTGAGAGACCTGTAGATTGAGACACAATTAAGTTTTATACAGAATTGCATATGTCGATATAAGATTATATGTAAGTGTAAAAAGTCCCAGTACAGGTTGTGGGAACAGAACTGACCACAAAAACATACCAAATTGGCATTGATTTGTAGCCACGTGTGATTCGGTAACGTTGTTCCATATTTAGTTATCTCTGACGTCAAAACATTTCATAATCCATCCCATATGAATGAATAACTCCATAATGGTAAAACAGGCAGAAACAATGGCTATGGTAGCAGTGAGTTAGCTATGGGTACAGCACACAAGGGGCTAGTGTGGATGTATGAGAGTGAGCGTGTGTGAGGTATGTTCAGATGATCTCTCCAGTGACGACTCTTTGAAAAATGCAAATGCAAGGTATTGCTATGCCTGGAAAATAATGCCATGGGACATGGGGTTAATATAGGAATGAAAAATAAGAGCTATTCATGCATTTGTATGATTTGTTCTGGTGGGTCACATGAGAGCAGTATGACTCCTTGTGAATTTACAATATGCTTCAGGTCATTTTTCTGCACTAATATCCCTGGAGGGAAATTCTATCACGCCAAGGAAAGTGGAATTATTCTGAGTGCTTTCAGAAAGGACCTGATCTCTGATGACCAATCAGCAAACCAGTCATGGAACTGAAGAACATGCATATGGATAAGAGAGAGTGAGACAGGCGTGACGTGAGCATACACATATCAAATATTTTCATGTGTCTGAACACTCAGTGGGAATCAGTCATGGGAGCGTCTGTGAAGTTTCCCACAGTTTCTGCATGTGCGTGGGTGCATGCATGTGTGTGCATGAGGCGCAGGCATGCATTAACTCATTGCAGAATGGATGGTTATTCTCTCAAACAGCACCGTCTGGTTGCATAGCAACAAACTCACCCCACTCCCCTCCATCCCCTCTTCTGCTTCTTCTTCTTTTTTCTCTTCTGTGTGACGGTTTGAACTTACAGTTCACCTCCGCGCCGCCTTGCTTAAACAACGTTACAGCACGTGTGTGTGTGTGTGTGTGTCCCGGTATGCCTGTTATGTATGCCTGTCATCTATGGATTCCACGGCTCTGAACACATGAAAGAGGAGGAGAGAGGAAGTCCTCCTCCTAGCTCTGCAGTATCACCGACAGAGAAAGGCTGGGAACTTGAATCAAGCGTCTAGTTCAGCTTCATACTGTGGCTGAATATTGATGTTTTTACTCTGAATATCAGTGAGGGCTTTAAAGTACGCGCTGCTCTTATACAGTAGCTTACTCTCTTCATCTCTCGCTTTCTCTCTCTTCCTTCATCCTCTCTCTCCCTCTTTTCCCATCTTGTCTCTCTCTCTCTGTCTCTCTCTCTGTCTCTCTCTCTTACACGCACACAGTCTCTGCTTCCACAGCAATGGGAATTCTGCGTGTCTTGACAATCACATTACCCCCTCCCCCCATCAGCCCTCTTCTCCCTCCCAATCTTCCCTATGGCCTAGATAGAGAAATGTGCATAACTTCTTCATTTACCCCTGCAGCTAAAGTAGTACACTAGATAATTCAAAGTACTAACAGATGCGGCAAAACTGAGTTTTATCATCCACTTGAGTGCTGTAATACCCTCCTGATGTCGCGCTATTGCCGCCGTCAATGGATAACGCGCCGCTCTGATGTATTGATGTGTGTGACACATGCAGCCTACAGGCATCTCCACATTGAACAGTAATCATGATACGGAATATAATCATGCACACAGTTCTGAACCGCAAACCCACACAACTATAGCTCCAGATTGGGCTTATCTGTGGTGTAATTGTGTGTTTACAGATGTATCTCTATGTATCTCTGCTTGGTGTGTTTTATGTGCGTGCACGGCGAGATGAGGTGATGGAATGCCCTATGTTGGCTGTGCGGCAGTACGTGTGCCGTTTTTTCTGCATTTGACAATATGAAAGGATTGGATTTGGATAAGCATGGTTATATTGTGGTATCTCACTGTGCAGCCAGCAGTGAGATTGTTATGACCCAGTAATCCAAACATTAATAAAAAGTTAAATCCTGCCAGAGGAAGGCAAAACAAAGCAGGATTGGTGAAATGCTGATACTGTCTGCTACATTGCTCAGCAGAAAGGCAGGCACTTCAGATAAAAGGCATTTCATAATAAAACATCCATAATAAAATTACGTTATTTTAATGTTGTTTTAATGACTCAACATATTGCATGCTTTACTCAAGATGGTAGCTTACGGTTGGGCGCTATGATTATATTTGGTTATGTTTATGATATCCAGCCTTTCCCACCATGGGAAACATACTGACATAATAACATAACGACAAATGCACATCTCGCTGTCTCCAAAGTGCTTATTTTGTCAGGCAAACTGTTCCAGACTGTGGTAGTGGAGGCTAACATCTGTCCAGACCTTGTTTGTAGAGGCTGTTTGGATACGATCACACTTCCACAGTTTACTGCATCACGGTTTGATTCGAAAAGGAAGGTAAAAAGGTACCATTCCCCACCTGTAACCGTCCTCGCCAGGTTAATGATGCTCTACACAACCATGTGGTGCTGGAGATTTATGAGGTGAAGCAGGGCTGCCTCCAGTGATTTTAGCATGTTCGGTCAAATCTGATGTTAAATGGCTTGTATATCCAGGATACAACCACCTGAATGAACATGAACATGCATCATTTGGTCTCAGTCGCTTATTGTTCTTTTATATGACCAGAGTTTTATAACCCTCCACCGGTGAGGGTGACTTTAAACCAGTCCTTGAACAGCATCCCTGCATGTCTGCGTGTGGGTGAAGGAGGGATGGTATGGAAAATGGTTACAGTGGAAAGAAAAGGAGGAACGGAAGCGTGGATGATGTAACAAGAGAAGAAGTAAGGGTCACTTCGGCATCTAAACTTCTCTTAAATGTTCTTGGCCTGGCTGACAGGATAGGCTGTCTCCCTGTGTCCTCTCTCTGTCCTCACCCACTCACCGCTGTCACAAGAGCCAGCTAGCAAGCAACCTGCACTGAAATTACAAAACAGTTTTAGGGATGGAGTGTTTTTCTGCTGCACTTTGCAGAGAACGTTTGTCAAACTCTGTCCGGCATTGTGGCTCGAATCTCCGAAGGCAGCAATCTATTATTTGCCTGTCCGGCTGCTCGTGCTCAGGGCTGCTAATGCTTCTTATGCAGTGTGTTTATTTATTGCCACTGTAGACTCACTCTGTAAGCAGCTATTAGCTTCTTAGAAGTCTGGTAATATTTTAGGCCAATATCCAAATAAACGATAAGCGATAATAACACTTTTGATATACCTTCAATCTTGTTGGCAAAGGCTACGAGTACGCTTTTTTAGTTTAGACAAGCAGGTTGCTCAAGTACCAATTAGTAATGACATGCTCTGCAGTTCTTTCTAGAATCTTTTGAGAGAAAATCTAGCAATTATTTGACTGGTTTGTCCACAATGGAGCGTCCACCCAGTTGGTTGCACGCTCAAAGTCCTAAAAGAAAGTGCATCAAGGAGGGTAGACATTAACATTTATGTTAAACTGAGCTGATATTCTATAAAAAGTAGAATTTGAATGAAAAATAAAAGCAAGCGGGGCAGGAAGGGATACTCGATGTTGATGACAGGTTTTGACGACCGGTAGTAAGTCTACTGAGTGCACCGTTGGTGTCTCGCCTACGGCGCCAAAAAAAGGTCAGAAACTGCCTGGTTGTTGCTGAGAGAAATACAAACTGTCTCATTTCTTCTGATGACAGTTTTCTACAGGAACACCTACCTGGCACCAGGGGGAAAGAAAATAGAAACCTGTAAAGGCTGTCTTGAAAAGTTTCTCAATGGGGCAGTTACTGTCAGGGAACTTTCTAATACCTATAGTTATTGAGTAGTGCTTGGTCTCAGTGTGTGAATGTGTGGATGTGTGTGTGTGTGTGTGTAGAAGTGGCTGTATCCATATTCATCAGCCACTGTCTAATCCAGACCCAGTGATAGCACCTCATGAATTAAACATGGGGTTCGTTCAAGACAGCTAAGTGTTAGTCGGTGCGTTAGCTCAGATAATGCACATTAACCACTTCAACTAATTGATATTCAGGCACTAAGGAAATTATCATAGAACGTTTTAAGGATACAAAGAAGCTGAGACTGCACTGTTTATGTTAACAGTGTTTGGGTCAGCTTTTCTTACGCGTGTCAGTCACTATCAGAAATAAAGTGAGGAATAGCTCCCTACTTTCCATCTATGGGTCTTGGGTCTTTCCCTTGCTTCTTAGTCCCTCCCACCGGGGATGCATGGAGAGATGCAAGAAACCGAGAAGAAGGAAAGAAAGAACGAGGGAATATGTTTTTAGAGAATTGAGACTTTCCTCTGAAGCGGCACATGAAGTGACATCTGTTTCTGATGGCGGCTGGATCAGAGACTGGAGACTGGTGGAGTTTGTGTCTGCACACACAGTTCCACAGTTAAAAGTGCCAGAGCAGTAGCCTGTTACCTGTTCAACAACCACCTGCATATGATCAGCAACCTACATTATAGTGATCACAGTTAAAACTGTGGCACTGAAATCGATCTGACAGCCGGATTATAAAAACATTTTGAGTCATTAGGGTGAAGTTTCTCCCCATTAAGAGAGACGCTGCGTGCATTTACGCACTAGACACAGCAGCTTCATTCATTATTAAATCTTCCAACACACCGATAGGATCTAATGGTAATTAATGATAATAATAACTAAAAAATAATAATAACTCATATCAAACCTTCTGCTGCTCTGACGCTGAGTCCGATCAACTTCAGCGTCCAATCAATAACTGATATCCAATAAAGGGGCATGTCAGTTAGTAAAAGACTTACATCAAGGCTGCTCTCGTGGATCCTCGCTCATAGCTCCTCAGAGACCACTCCTCGATCCTCACTTCTTGGGGCAGAAATAAGCTCTTTAGGACGGCCTGCAAGATGGCAGACCAGAACAACTTCCGGTTCAAGCAAGGAGCAAGGAAATGTCAAATAAGAGACTTGGGATGTACCC
>NW_023339696.1:6027527-6036754 GCF_004916995.1 Morone saxatilis
ACTTTGACATGTGGCTTACATAGAAGCCTAATATATATAAGTATATATAAATAACACGTTAAATAAGGCTTGAATAAATATATTAAAAAAAATGTAAATACATGTGTATGTATATATATTTCTGTATATTATGTACAAGCTGTATTCTAGCTGGAACTTGAAACTCAATTGGTAATGGGTTAGTTACCTGGCCTGTTTGTATTGATTCTCCCTGTAGCCTACTTGTTGGTGCGAGACACTAACAATCATCTTAATTCTGCCTTACAGTGTGTGTGGTGTTGGACATGCCCCCCAATTTATGTATCAGCTTTTATTTTGACTAGTAATCGAAGTCGACAGCCTGTTGCCATTATGTGTGTGTGTGTGTGTGGTGTGTGTGTGTGTGTGTGTACGTGTGCGTGCTGGGTAAGTGATCATAGCATTTGCAGCTGTTAAACTAAAGAATGCAGGACTGGTCGGAGGACAGAGGGATGGATGTGGGGGTGAATTAGTATCCATTACTGTGAAAAGCAGTTTCACCACAATTCTGCACATATGATACGTGTGTGGGTGTGTGTGTGTGTGTGTGTGTCTGTGAATATTTATGTGTTCAAGGTTATGTTACACACTTCTTGTGTGTGGACATTTTTGCCAAGTAAGGAGATTTTGTCTGGTTTTGGGCTGCGTCTGTTTAAGTCTGCGTGTGTGTTTATCTTAGCATCAGGTCACTGCACCTGTTCCATTCAGCACACGAGCAACAGGGCTGCAAGACTGATGAGACAAAATATACAGAGACAGAAAGACAGCTTTTATATTCACCTCAACACATCCACAACATGACTCTTCATTTTTCTTTCTCTTTCCCTGCCTCCCTCTCCATTTCTCGCTCACAAAATGATTATTGCATGCAGTATAAGTGTCGTATAACAGCTGGTTATTTGCTCAAGAAACATCATGCTCTTCATGTTGGCAAACATATGTTCGTGCATGTGTATAAAAGCATGAATGTATGATGCACGGAGGGTGACGGGAATTAATGGGTTGCTATAGCTTGACAGTAAACCGAGACATATTAAATGACAACTTGTGTGCATTTAGTGTCCAGTGTATTTTTCATTGGACAAATAATACTAAGCTTTTAGTGCTACCATATGTAAATGTTGCCATGGCTATAAAGTGGCTCAACACTTTCATTTATGTTGTTAACATTTTCCCAAGTTGAGCACAATTGCGTGAAATGTAATACACAGTCACATTCTGCTGGGTTTATATGGAGGGATAGGCTGACCCATATTGCAAGGGATTGGTGCATAATGGCAGGAGTGAGCCGGCATTCTCTCTCTCTCTCAAACACACACACACACACACACATGCACAAAGACACACACATTGTTATCTTCACCAAAGAAAATGTCCTGTTCTTTGTTGCCGCTTTACACCAACATGTTGTTTTCTTCTCCCTCCATCACACCTTCCTGCATCTTTCCATCATTACCGTCCCTCCATCCATCCTTCCTCCATTTAGCTCCATTCAATGAGCTTGGTTATTCTGAGCTCAGTGCTATCATTCAAAGGATAGCTTCTGTTTTTTTCCTTTTTCATTTTGCTTTAGCCTGATATTAGTTTTTTTTACCAATGTTTTACAGTGTAAAGTATTATAGTAAGATAGACAGTGGCTCAGTGGTTGGCACTGTTGCCCCACAGCAAGAAGGTTCTGGGTTCGGTTCGGTTACTTTAATTCCTCCAGACAGTGCCCCTGACCAAGCCACTGGATCAGATCTGGAGTTGTTGCCGGACGTTGCACGGTCGATGCCCACTGCTCCTTTTACTTAGGATCGGTCAGATGAAGAAAATGAATTTCCCTGCAGGGATGAATAAAGATTAACTTAACTTACACAGAATCTGCAATGTTTCATTCATACTTGATTTACTTTTCTTGAGGGGATTTTTTAGGGGGGCAGTGTGCGCCCAGCAGAGTAAGGGAGCCTGAAAGAAGGAAAGAAAAATGACATAAACTGAACCCAGAAGTGAAGAAACAGATGTTCTTTTTTTGTTCTTGTACAATTTCCACTTAACGCATGAACTCTCAGTAAAACTCTGGTAAAGGATTAAGAGAGAGAGAGAGACGGTCTTAAGCCACTGATATGCCTCTGTTTCTCACTTGCACACACAGACATATTCTCTCCCTCTTCCTCTATTGTTTCCCTCTGCATTCTTTTGACTTTTAGGTTAGTAACCATTAGACGGCTAGATCCAGGCTGTTCTGTTCCCCAGCTGATGCTTTGTCCCATCAGATGAGAGCTCGATGCTCCAGTAACTGCACATGTATTTTATATTTAAACCCCCCCCAGTTTCAGTTGGTGTGCTTGTCCACAGTGAAAGACGGTTCATTACCTAGACTGACCAAGTGGTCTAATAATATGAATGGGATCCAAAGAGAGAAGTGCTACAAATAGAAAATAAGACGAGATAAGAGGGGCTTTTTTTCCCCAGTAAGATATATAGAGGAAGAGATTGACAGCGTGAGAAAGTCACAAATTCACAAATCCCCACTGAGACAGCCCCTCAGAAAGGGTTTTTGCCAGAGAATTGAGTCTAAGAACTCCCAAACCTGAACAAAATGAGAGCAGAAAGCAGATTAATGGGGCTATAGTGATGCTTTTCCTCCCCCCGAGAATTTAGAACACACTATTGCAACTTAAGAAACTGTATATCACTGAGGGAATGCTTTTTATGGATCGTTAAAGGATTTTCATCTGGTATGTTAACATAAATATTTGCTTTGCTTGAATTGATAAATAAGACTCAATGTTACCTAGTTCATTGGGTAAATCCTCCTGAGAGCTCAATGTATGTGATGTGGAAGAAGAAATCTGCACATTAATATTTGATACTTGGAAGAAAGATGGCGCAGTAGACATAGTTATCCTCAAATCACTTTACGTTCCACCTGTTTGAATTAACAGCCTACTGTATTCGTAGTCCCCCTGCCCAGTTGACCGTGTGCTGGCTTTAAATGTAATTGGTACCACTTTATAGTGTTAGGGCACTTTGGGGAGCAGAATTAGATAACTTGACATGCAAATGCAAATTGGCAACGCAGTGTTGGCCATAAAGCTCTGTGCACCAGCTGGTCATTTCTAAGTCTTGGCAAAGTTGCTGAGAAGTGGCTACTGAATTGTACACGTGTGAAGTTGCACAATTTGATTTCTTTGGTCAGAGAGCTGTGTTTTCTGTGTTTCTTAGTCATTGACAGTCACAGATACAGTACATGTAAACTCAGTATCAAAGTCAGAGTTAGAGTGGGACAAACAGAGCTCAACAAGAGACTCGTTTAAGGAAAGAAGATATGAAGTTTGATATTTGTTGCCTCTAGTCCTTGAAAATGATCAGTTTGGTAGTCCAATAAATTATGTAACCCATTATCATTTGATAAGTTTAATTACCTTCTAAGTTCAGTCATTATTAATTGAATTCTTTACATTTCATGGTATGCACAGAAATTATGTCTCCAAAACCCAAACTGATACAAACCTTTCATTACATCCAAGCATTTACAGCATGTGTCAGACTTCCTATTGTGTTAAGCCAGTCACATCAAACTATATCTTACGATATATGGGATATTCTGTCAACAAATAAATAAATAAATGCTGTTTCCGACATAGCGCTGCCCAGTCCTGCTGTGGAAAGATGCCCCCTAGGATTACAGTTTTTCAAAACAAAAGTCTTTAGGTTAGAACTATGAATCTAGGCATACGGAGTGCAGGCCGAATGTTTTTCTAATGCATTTTAACGGTTTCAAATTTACTGCTGACTAATGATACTTACGTAAGGGAGGGCAGGATTATGTAATCACTGTCACAGACAGCAGGAAGAACAAAGAACAGATTTCCTGGTCTCCTGTGTTTGGTCTTAATCTGGCTCGTGACAGTTAAATAGGGAAGAGCAGTAAAGCTGCTATATAGAACTAATAATGATAGATCAACAGCTACAATGCCTAGTTACTCGACTTACAAAGATAAAAATCGTGCAGAACCACGATTGGTAGGATAGGATCATTGGTTGGATCCTGACTTTTATCCATATGAACGTCATATTGTCATGTCACAATCTGTGCTAAATACAGTCGATACAGTATGTGGTAGTGGCTCAATCAAATATTTGCTACATGATTGATGATCAGAAGAACACTAAAATGTTTATTGTCGTGCACCAATGAGGTTTAGTGGATTGTTAAGGTAAAGAAGCCCCTACTCCAAGCTGGGGACTGATCACTTCATTAATAATCCATATTGAGCCCTGACCTCTCCTTGTGACCTTGGCACGTGCACATACGGTTCACAACAAGAAATACCTCCTGTATTTGAGAACTATGTTTGACAGCCTGAATAGTTAAGTTTGAAACAGTAGCCATGTGCTTACCGTATTTTCACTTATTTAAATGTTGGACAGCTGCCAATGTGAAAGGGTGAGAGAGTTTTTCTAATGGCAGATATCTTAGCATCTGATTTATCTGATTTATCTCTATGGATTGCACTAATGTAAATACTGTTGGCCGTATTTAGAATGAGACTATTTAAGTTGATACTGTGGGTTAAATGTAAAACTATACCTTTCAAATATATGACACAGTGCAGACTTGTTGGTTAACAAGTAATGACACCCCCGTCGCTGTGCATTACTATCACTTTATCACCAATATTTTTGTTGGTTCTGTTTATCCTTGTTCTGGGAAACAAAAGTCTTTTTAGAAATACATATGAGAGTAGACTGGGGAAAGTGCTAAGATGGTTCCCTTTGGGGGTGCCCGAATAGCTCAGCTGGTAGAGCTGGGGCCCCATGTACCAAGGCTGAGTCCTCCTGGCCAAGGGTTAGACTCTTTGCTGTATGCCATCCCCTTTCTCTCCACTTTCCTGTCACTCCTCAGCTTAACAAATCGATTAAGGGCCCCAAATATATATATATATATATAAAGCCTGGTATAGAGTGTATGTGGCATGTTTTACCAAGAAGTAAGATTTATGTGTGTCTTAAAGCAAGGGGTAGTATAAAGTGCTTTATTGCTGTAATCTGACTGCACCAGAAGGCTTGTTACAGCGAACCATCTGGGAAGTCATTGTTGAAAACTTGGAAGGCGATTAGATGAACCATCTATGTTTTGTTGTTCGTATGTTTTCATTAGTGTATAATCACCTAAGTATAAGACAGAGTGGATCGCCTTCTGTGGAGGCTGCCATGTTACCACCATGTTTCTATAGTAAGCCCAGAACAGGAAAACCAGAACACTGCGCTCTACATAGGGCCTTTTGTGTTTTTCTCCTTTGCACTTGGAAAGGGAGATTGAAACGAGTGAGTTGCAATCTGCAACTACATCATATGCCACTAAATCCTACATACTGGTTCTGTAAGATGAAAAACCATTTGAATTCATATTAAAAATATGAATAATATTAACTACTACTATGACTATATTTGGGCTATTGTCCGTAATTAGGTTAATTAGCACCATCCATGTGGTATTAAGTCACTGGTATTGATGAATGACCCCATTGACCTTTCAGCACATATAGTACATTATAATTGTTTTTATACTATTGGACAGTCACAGCTTTATTTATTGGACGTCATTACATAACAATAGCATTCCCAGTGAGTCTTTAGCTCTCTGTGTGTGACAGATTAATGCAAATTTACGTATTATCATGCGCACACACACACACACACGCATCCATTAAAGAGATTCAACTAATCTAGGGAGTGATGTGTCGACGTAAGGTGAGCGCTTCGAGGGAGATTTTACTGTCCCACTGTGCAGTACAATAAACCTCTTGCTTTAATTACCCCATCGTGCCCTTAAAAGTCACACACACACACACACATTTTCAATCACACATACAGCACACACAAAGTGTATTCCCCTTCCTTTTGTGCACTTAACTGTATCTAACCTGTTTACACACCAACACACACCATTAGTTATACTTCATTTATTATTGACAGCTGAGTGACCACATCTTTCCAGCTCTACTGTAACCAGAGCCCCGAGGGTTCAATGACAGGTCGCCTAGAAACCCTAATGACATCAACCACCTCTGTTCCTTTGGTGTGTGTGTGCGTCTTGTGTGAGTGTGTGCGTGTGTTTGAAGTCATGCCTGTAGGTGTCTTTGCATGTGTGTGTGCGTCTAAGAGAGAGAGGAGGAGGAGGAGCAGGAGAGAACGAATAAGTGAGTGATTGATTTTATTTGACATAGTGTAAGAAACATAAATAAAAAGACTGCAGGCGGGGAGGCCTGTCAGCGAGAGCAGGGATAGCTGTCTAAACTCTGGTGACTTCACCGTCACTCTTTAAATCCCTTAAATCCTGACTCACAATGCACAACTTTTAAGCTTCAATTTTCTGCCGAGTCTCTCAGTGATGTCATGGTGCTAATTCAATGAGAAGTCGGTGATGGATGTGGCCACTTTGTGACATACCTTTAGTTTTTTTTTTATATCCAAACCGGGTTTCTGTGGTGGAAACGCAGGGCGTCAGATTTGGTGTTGAGGGTTTTTTTTGCATTTGCATCACTTATCTCTAAGTAACCATGACAGTCGCTGTCATATAGTAGATGTCTGCTGGAGAAACTAGACTTTGGGGTCAGTAACCTTGGCACCCGTGCCACAATAGCTTAACCAATGGCACACTAGAAATAAGTGTGGAAGAGAGTTTTGTGGAAATGTTGAAGTGCCCTCTCATCCAAATGCCAAATGATCTCTTATGCAGCCAGTGGCAGTTTGGCCTCTGTGCAACTCATGATTTCAACTCATGTGGATATTTTCATAAGAATGGCATCCTGCTTGTGTAGTGCTTTCGTAAACACGGTCCAGAACAAAAGCTGAATGAATCTGATTAATTGGGGTGCTATTAACAAACAATAGTGCTCTGATGCTTGCAAGGCTGTATCAAGATTTAGGTTAGCAAAATTCATCAGAGAATAAAAACATGTGCAGTAATTTATGATAAACAAGGAAGAAGAAAAATTGATTAACATTGATTAAACGCATAAGCCAGTTTGAATCTAGCTGCTGGTCCAGATGTGACTCCATACCGGCAAAAAAACAGCCTTGAGTTATTCTTAAAATCTCAAAATATGATGAAACTTACATTATTTCAAGTTCATGTAGCAGGATAGTATATAATGTTTAAAATTCAGTAAATTTGGGCAACATAAAAAAAACACACAGTTCACACAGTAACTTTTCTCCTTTTGTTTCTTGTTTCCCCATTAGAAAGGGGGTGGGGTGGAGGCTTGACACTTTCACCTTCCAAAGTTTGAAAACCACTGCATTATTAGATCATCATCATGTCTAAGCAGCACCGTTAATGTCATAGCTGGACAGAGGGGAGCTGGTTTGTATACTGTTAGTAGAAGGATTTCCCTTTGTAGTGGATTAAAAGTATAACGTGGCAGTAAATGAAATACTCAAAGTTAAAGTAGTCTGAAATTTAGTCTGATATTGATCAGATGTAACAGTGGCAGCATGCTGAAATCAGCACAGATGATCAATGATTTTCTTTTCTCTGCATCTGTAATCGCAGTGTGTTACAATTGAGTCCACAGGACAAGCAGTTGGCACACATCGCTTTTCTAAATTCTGCTCAGCTGAGCTTATCACACTGTCACAGTAGTTGGGCATTTGAATGGCAGAGATTTGTTTTCCGTTGTGGCCCTGTGAAGTGACGTGCTGCCTCCGATCTGTCTCCTCCTTTGTGCACATGAGTTGTGTTTACACACGCTTGTGCATTTTATTGTGTGAATAAATGATGTGTGTGTGTGTGTGTGTGTGTGCGCAGGTGTGCTTATGGATGTGTAGGTGTGTGTGTTTGTGTTTGTGATTCAAGAAGCATTGTATCAGAGCAGATTGAAGGCTACTCCAGGCTGAGAAAGATACACTTTGCTTATACTAAAGCTGCTATTAATACTGTTACTCTTTGTTTAGCACCACTCAGAGCTTCACTAAGTATCTTTAGAGGCTTTCTGTAGTACATCAGTTGTTCATTTGCTTCATTTTAATGGTCTATTTAGTGTCATCGAGTTGTTGAGTCGAATATAAGGTTATAAGGGCTCGTGGACCACAGCTCCCAGCAGCAGGGCCTCGAGCCTGGATGGGGTATCCACCGAACTCAGCTGGCAGTATGCAGCGGATGGTTTGAGGAAGGCACGCGATTATTTTCCTGTTGCTGCTCCAGTGATCTCTGCTGGTTGGTCTGCATCCCTGTCCAGTGGTAGAGTGGGGTGGGATAGAGGGCCTGAGGGAGGTGGTGTGAACGTGAATATTGTGTCCTAGTAAATGTCCTTGCTGTTATAAAAAAATATGTGACAGTTATTATCGTTGTACTTATTTCTCCTAATATATTTAAGTGGCTGCGCACCACAATCTCAAGTACCATGGAGGAATCTAATGTTCCTGGCATGTTTTTGTCACCCATTTCCATTTTTCAAGTGTAGGCTCAATTCATTTCAAAGGGAAATTAATGGTCTTTAATGTTTTCTGAAGTTGCAAATAAACTCCCACACACTCCCTAACTGGCAATAATACATTTATATGAGACGTGGTGCTAGAACGTCAATAGGCAAAAGAACTAGCACCCAAACATTGCAAATAAATGTATTATCGTTAGATAGATAGTTAGACAGTTTATTTGCAACTTTTGATCTACTCATCCCACTTTGTACGCACCTGTCTGATAAAATAGATGTGTTCTTTAATGTTTTATCTAATTTATTACAGCTTTTGCAACCTAAAATGTGGCATTCTTAATTAATTAAATACAACAGTTTGACATTTTGGGAAATATGCCTCTCTTGCCACTCACCTGTCTGTCCAGTAAATCTAAGGCCAGAGCACGTGGTCAGTTAGCTTAGCTTAGCACAAAGACTGGAAACGGGCGTTAACAGCTACCCTGGCTCTGTCCACAGATAACAAAATCCACCTACCAGCACCTCTAAACCCCTATACTTAACTGGTTGCTTGGCAACAACAAGATTCTAGGAAGCGACTGCACCTAACAAAGAAATAGTCCGACACACAACCCCTATAAAAGTACAACATATCATTCTTATACTTTTTTACAGATAAAAAAAACAAGATATAACATGAATTAATAAGCTGTTAAAGGTGATGGTGGAGCATTTAGTCACCTTTTACAGAGCCATGCGGGCGGTGTCCCTCAGACTACCAGACTTTGTGCTAATCTAAACTAA
>NW_023339696.1:6036791-6037432 GCF_004916995.1 Morone saxatilis
CATATAGATGGGAGAATAGTAGGTGATAAAATCTTTAGCCTGAACCTCACTGCTCCACCTTGCCTTGTATCTGTGTCCTGACCTCTAAAGCCTCTAAAGTCCCTCTTTTTCATTGCAAACATTTAGAAACCTCTGACAATTTAAACCGCTTATTTGCTTCATGTTGATGTCCCAGTGAGGAGCTTAATATTGATACACATACACAAGCACAGCTATATATGTATTTAAGAGTGTAGGGCTGTGATAGCACGGGAACAAATGGTGTTAACATAAAACAGTTTTGCAGTGGCAAAATATTCTTTGGGGGAAAACAAACTACCAGCAAGATAACATTTTTAACATTTAGTACTACTACGCTCTGAGATCTGAGCCTGGATGGCAAAACTAGGACTGGGTTGGATCTGTGTGTTGTGCACCGCTGTACTTCTCTCTCTGTTCGAGAAATACAATCCTGCGCTGTGCTCTGAATCACAATCACCTTATTTAACAGAGAGCATTTATATGTTGAAGGGAATTGTGCCAGTTTGGTGCCAGACAGAAAGAACATGAGCAATAAATTAAAATCGCAAGCAATATATGAAGGCACAGTTTCTGCTCTCTTAATGGCACCACCCGCCCACCTGCGTGCACACACACACACA
>NW_023339696.1:6037586-6044442 GCF_004916995.1 Morone saxatilis
ACACACACACACACACCTGCCAGAGAGCAGTGTTTACCCACAGCGTCATCTGCCTGAAGCAGTATTTTTCCTGGTAATTGGACCTGACCATCAGTTGTCCTGCAGTCCTGCATCTCTCTCTGTAGCTCATGACAGTTTCTGTTTCCCTCATTTGGTTGCTGTCTCACACATTATATGACTCAGACCCATTTGATGTTGTGCTGGTTATTAAACTAAAATTATCTCATTCAATATTATGTCTTTAATGTCTTTCCTACTGCTGCACTTCTGTCTTATAGAGGCATTTTAAACATTTGTTTCTACATTATTGAATATCAAAAGGACCACAAATTGAAATTCACTTATTTATTTTTCCTGATTTGGGTTAATGGCATTTGTTATAATCTAGTTAAAATGGCAAGTGAGGGGAGTTAGGTGCATATTAAGGTATATCAGATAGACAAAGTGAAATATTTGAGAAGATATTGTCACAAACTCTTCATACTTCCAGTAAACCTCATCCCTCTGACTAGTTTATCCTAAGAAGAACTATAGTCTGTCTGTAAACCATTTCTTAACCCCCAATTCTCCTCACTCCCTTCCTCCTCTGACTCATCCTTTTTTTGCTGACTGCAAGTTATCCCACAGTCCCACTTATGTCTCAACAGTCCCCCTGCCCCAACACTTCGTCTGTCTCTCCTTTGTCTCTCCCTCTTTTCCTCTCTTTCCTCCCTCTTCTCTTCCCCATCCCTCTTCATCAGTTGTCAACTCTTGCACTTGACATATTCTTGTCTGCGCAAATGTTTGTTGCTCTATTCTTCAAGAGGTAGAGTAGCATGATCACTTCATCTGATATGTTTTAATCTGTTTAACTGTTTTATATTTTTATCCGTGCACATGCTCAGTGTTTGTTGTTAGCTTTATTAAACACTTTTAATAAAGTTTATTTGGAAGTAGATGTTGGACTTGTGTCCTGTATTATCTCCTTTTTGTACAAAATGGAAAAATACACAGATATTTTGTTTCACTGTTGTAAAACTTTAAACTTTATTTTAACGCCTGCACTTCTCTGGACTGTGTGGGCGTGTACAGATGGGCTTGATTGGCATCTCCTTTACTTGGGCGGGGCAACAGTGACTTTATATCGCATAACTCCTCCCAACTTTAACTTGAGCGCAGGTCCAGTCAACCAGATTTAAAGCACCTGCGGGGGAAACAAGAAAGAGTATGTACAGAAATATTATTTTCTCGAGTGCAGTGAACGGTTGGATAACACAAATTTAAAGTCTGATATAAAGTTATATTACTGTCCATATCTCTGCTGTCACAACAGAGGTGAACTGGTTTTCTAGTTTTTAATGAGTCACCCTGTTGAGAGGTTTTCTCAATACGCCTTCTTTCATTTGTGATTGAATGAATATTTTTTTATGATTTTTGTTGTTGGCATAATTAGCTGTATGCACACTGCAAGGTACGGACATGCACAATAGCACTAATGCACAGTAGCACAGTAGCACCATTACTTATTTCTGCCCCCGGCTTTTATTCTATTTGTTGTTTTTACTTACGCTAGATTTTGTATCTTAATTTGTATGTGAATTCATTGATGTGTAAAGAGAACTGGAGGCGGTGCTCTGTTCATTCCTATGAAAGCTGCTCAATTGCGCATGAAACTAAATTAATGGATGAATGCATATGGACTTTCACCAGCCGCGGATAAAATGACTTAATCTTGCGGCTCTTCTAGACTTTCAAAATGTTATTGGACTGAATGGATCAAATTCTGATTGTCATTTTGCGGTGGTTGTGACGCTCCAAAAAATGAATTCAGCATTTTACAGCTGCTTCGTTCACAATGTAAGCTAATAGGAAATGTTTTCGGGCCAGTGTGCATCACGTGATGGACGCCATTGCTGTTATTACATGGTTTGGCCACTATATCAAATTGCCACACTCAATGATTAACCAATCATTAGCATGACTGTGCTATGACGGTCTGTGATTGTTTTATTTGTACACTGCACATTTAAAGTTCCTCACAGAAAATGAAGTAATTTGAATTGAATTGAATGGTTGGTGGAGTTGCATTTGGTGTTACAATCAATGCATTGTACGTGTTAGCCTTGAACCCCTTACTCCGACCTGATAATATGAATAACTACTGTATTTCAGCTAAAAGCTATGACTAGGAATCTCAGTTTTGGAGCTAAAAGTACTTTAGACACACACTGACAGGAATCTTGAGCTTGGTTTGATTGGTGGAGTGGCTTTTCAGTCTTTTGGCTGCAAACAGTCAATGCAGCAGTTCACTGATTGATGTTTGCTGTGACCACAAGCAGCGACTGTGTGAGACAGCTTAGACAAACTGATTTCCAAACTCACTCAGTTTTCTTCCAGACTATCTCCTTTTTTGCTCCTGTCTCTTTGCATTAATACAACTTGAATTAACCACTCAAGCTGAAACAGTTTCAACTTAAATGGATGTTTCTTTACTGCCATTCGGAACACCTTGTTCTGCTTCAGTTTGATTCTCTTACATTTACCATTGACTTGAACACTTGTTCTTTATATATTATACATGCTACAAGGAGTGTTTAACTGGTTATGAAACAATTTAATACTGATGTAATGCTGAGGGCTATTTATTCTTAATGCCTGCAACCGGGTCGGATTTGGTTGAAAACAGTGAAACGAGGCAGTAGAGTGAAAACCCTTCCAATTCTGTCCACAGGGGCCGTCAGATTTAACACAAAATGAAAGTTCCTTGTTGCTGCTTTAATGATGACATCCTTATCTATGTATTTCACATTCTTCATGGAGTTATAGATTTGCTTGTAAACAAACCTTTATTACTTTAAAAGGTTATTATTGGCATTTTGCTCCCAAAGCTTTAAGAAAAACTAAACATTGAAAATGTGTCAATAAAAAGTTGAGTGCTCTTTCAGTCAGACTATCGTGAGTGAATTGCATTGTTACACCTATAACGGCTGGTAATTGTAACACTTTTGTTCCATAACTATTAGCACAGCTGAAATAATAATAGATTTTCATGTTCAGACTCAAATAAACATTTTCTCTGCAGCTCTTTTGGAATTACCAGGAGTGTTTTGTTTTTTTTAATCTCCACACCAAAGACATTTCAGATGTAATTTCTATTCTGCTGTCCCATCTGAAATTATTTGCTGTGTATGAGTTACCTCTGGTGTCCCGGGGTGATTTTAAATGCCATCTGGATTGACGTCTGCTGTTTCACAGAATTAGAGACTGACGCACCAATTGGATTACAAGGGCTACATAACCAGCAGCAGGGAAGAGCAGCAATACTGTAGTTTAGATTAGATTAGATGATTAACGATCAGCATGAAAATAATGGGCTGCTACAGCAAACTCAGGAAGGAAAATAACAATGGAATATACATCAGCGCATAAATACAATATACACTCCATAGCAAATCTATTAGGTAAACTGTAATTAATACAGTCTAACAGAAGTACAATTCAACAGCACCACAAACTACAGCATCCAAATGAGAAAAATGTTGCTCATTTGAAGAAAAAGTTGCACTGTTTCAACAAAAAACTAAACATTTTAACGAAGGTAGGGTTTACAGAGAGAGTTTTAGCTTTGTATATAAATAAACAGTTATGTGAATTTTAGATAAGCATTACAAGTTAGCAAAATCGTGCATGTAAGCATTGAAAAGGTACAAAACATGTGCAATGGTAGAAGAGTTTAGTTTATAGTATCGGACATTACAAAGAAATGGAAGTGCTTGAAAAATAGGTCTGCCACATTGTATGCATGAAATATGTTAAATTATCGACTAATGCAATACAGAAATGGCTGCTGGCATTTACCAAACCATGACATTTGCCATTTACCTCAATCCAAAGAACTGTGTGGCATCATAAATTCATGCTTAATACATTAGGGTGTTTTTCCTTTTTATTGATTACATGGGTGGTCCCAGTTGGAAACCCCTAATCCTCTCAGTGTTGGTTTAATTCTGAGCTGCTGTGGGTTCTTTGACAGTCAAAGTGATCAGCTAAAGACTGCGAGGTCTGAAGGGTCTAACCTCATGATTCTTTCATTGCAAAAGCATCTTCTGAAGTTCAGAGATTCAAACCAGCTGACACCAGTGCAGAGAGCTTCATTAAGTTCTCCTCACTGCGTCAGCCTCTCCCCTCCATCTCCATCCAACATGTCCTCTTTCCCTACCCCTCCCCCCTTCCAGCCTGTCTAGGAATCCCCTTTGATCTCCAGTATGACAGCAGCTGCACTGTGCAGCTTTCCCAGAAGCCTATAAATCAACTGACAAGTGCTATTTCTCTCTCGCTACACACACACACACACACACACACACACACAAACACATTGGCTACAGATGTCAAAGGAATGCACGAAGTTTTGGGGAGAGCGGCCGGTCGGTCAGTTCGCAGTATAAGCAATGAGAACATAAATAACGGTGGAAGTGCATACAAAGTCAATGTAAAGCTTCGGGCAGACATAGATTGGCATAACACTGAAGAACAGTGGTGTCAGGGAGATTTATTACCTGTTTACTCTTGTCCATGTGTAGCTTACATTTGGCCAATCACTTTGCAATGCATGGGGCGGCTGGGGCTCAGGTGGTAGAGCGGGTTGTCCATTAGTAGTTGGGTTGGTGTTTGAAGTGTCCTTGAGCACTCATGTTAAAAGTGCCATATGAGTCCATTCCATACTAAAGTCAACAGCAGAGTGAGCTTTAATAGAATCATTAAACTGAAAGTTTGACAGAACTGACCAAGAATCCTTCCCCTACAGTTTTTGGTCCTAGCGAGTGGGATGCCAATGCTCCTCCCACTGTCCTGGTCAACCTCAACCTGTATCGGAGGATGAGAAGGGTTGTCAGCTGATCTTGTTCACCTGGGCTTTACATGCTGCAAAAGCTGAACCATGTTCTCATTCTGTCTTCCTATAGCTGATATCCACCCTGCAGCACCTTTTTTTTGCCCCATCAGCACCTCTACAACACACATGCCACCCATCCATCTCTGCATTAGTTGCATTATACATACACCCCATTGTTCATTTTAGTTTTATGTAATTCTTTTTTAATGTAAATTCTCTTCTTCCTTGTCGCCAAAAGAGTCACACATACAAAAAAATAACATATATTTGTCTCCTGTGCACTTCCATTCTATGCAAGCGAAGAATGTGTGAAGTTCAACATTGGTGAACTTTGACCCGCAGAGCCTCAACCAATAGCAAATAATTGTGGTTGACCCTTAAAATAGACTATAACCCAGCAAACTGATTTCTGTGTGCGGCACATCCCGCACTGCCCGGTGGTCACTCTTTGCTTCCAAAGTCAAAGCAGCATATCATCAGCTAACTTTTTGGGTTTACAGGTTTATATTTGAAAAGGTTTGAAACATTTAAGTGTGTGAGAGCTGGTGGCTCCTGACACTCTTCACTGACAATTAGCTACTTGAACAAAATCACTCAAATAGATCCATTTTGAAGTTGCCAATACAGGCTAAAGAAGGGCGTCTTGCCGAAAGTCTGTGTGGCAAAATTAAAACATTTGAACGGAAGTGCTGTCCTGGTTCTTTGCTCATGAAATTATTCCCAGGCCACACAGACCAAGACTTGAATAGAAATTTACCAGTTGCTTATTGTATTTCAATAACCCCAACTCTCTATTTAAATCAAGATTTTGTGATCACTGATTTGCTGGAACATTTTCCTGTACCCTAAACTTGTTAAAAGTACAGTTATGTAAAGTTATTGTCAGCCGTGATTTTGTACCTTTAAAATTAAACTAAGGTCCACAGTTATCAGCTTAAGGACCTCTTTTGCACCTTACAGGGTACTTTTCTGACAAATGTACCTTTGGGTACAGAAATGATACCCCTGTTTCTGTGTGTCTAAACTCAGTTTCCAAACAGGATTGTGTCAAAAAGGAATAACTGTCAAATCCTACATTTTCCCTTACTTTACTATAATGGGCTAACTGAGGCTAAAACTATGTGCTGTTTTTATACTACATGTTAGAACTAGTCTTTTAGCATATCATGTTTGTAGCCATCAAGTGCACATTAAAGACCATTTAACAGGGTTTTCATTTCCAAACGAGTCAGCCAAACAGATACTGGTTTTCAACCAACTTATTTATGGAGCTAATGATACTTGACTACCTACAAAACACTAGCAACAGTTGTCATTTCAGCCAATAAGACTCTTGGCCTACGGCTACAATGGAGAACCCTGCATATGTCTACCACTGTATAAAGACCCATTATTTAAAAATTGAATGTCACGTTCAGTATAATTCCTCGTTTATTCACTTATATTCATTTTTTAAGCATGCATAATTAGAAAGCATTGACAGGCTAAGTAGACAACACAAGGATTAGGGGATTAGTCATGTTATCTTCTTGTTTATTGTTTAGTGTGTTATTGATTGTCACTTTCAGTCATTTTTAGTGTTTTTTTCAACATCAGATGAAATTCTTCTGTAAGAGAGTTCATTCCATTCATTTCGTACATTTTCTCAAACCCCACAACAACGAGTTTCAGCGTATTGATGCATTTAGATCAAAATATATAAATATTAATATTCCCTGAAGGTTCCGAGCTCGAGATTCATATAATCATATCCCCTGAAGATTACAGAGAGATTGTTCCTTAGAAGCAGTGCTCTGATTGGTTAGTTCCGGTGATAGGTTGATTTTTATCATGTGGGTGATATGCCATAGGTCCAGTGATCCTTATTGCATTCAGCGACCAGCCACGGTTGCATAACCTACTGTGGGTTTCATGGTACTGTATTTAATTTACGTGTGTTGTTGTGTGTTTGTTTGTGTTATTATGACCCAGTAATATGTCAGTTTG
>NW_023339696.1:6044542-6050209 GCF_004916995.1 Morone saxatilis
TGCAAGGTAACATGTTTTGGGTGGGTTCACTTCTCCTTCCACTCACTATCTGTCTTTCAGATCCATCACTGTGTGTTTCAGCTTGACTTTCCACTCCACTGAGTGTGTCTGAAAACAGTTGTAAGATGAGTCTGTACTGTCTGTCACATTATGAGCTCCTGCAGAAAGACAGACATGAAGTGAGACGTAGACAGTTAAATAGAACGCTGTGTGTTGAGAGTGAGTGCGAGCTGAACAGAGGCGCACTAATAAAAGTGAGACAGTGAAACAAGATGGGAGGGGGAAAGAGAAGGAGAGAATGAAATGACACAGGGATAAATAAAAAGATGAGCAGACAGACAGGAGGAAGCAGACTTCCACTGCTGAGTCATACAGCTCTGTGAAGTCTCACTACACTTCCAGAAACTTCTGTGCAGGTCCTTGCATACTCAGCTGTGTGACAGTATGCATGTGCATTTGGGTGTGTATGTGTGTGTGCTGTTGAGCTGTGCATTCCAATCAGAGAGATTTAACCCTCTCACCCCGCTGAGGGCACCACCCCACCATCTCCCTCAATTATCCACTAATACCCTCTGCTGTTCCCACATCTGGACTAGTCACCGCTACCAGTCCAGTTTTTACTGTCTGTGTTGTGTGGTGTGTGTGTGTGTGTGTGTTGTGTGTGCATCCGTCTGTCTCCAGCCTCATGTCTGACATTCATAGAAAGAAGAATTAGCTTGTTTATGCTACCCCCTCCTATCCTTACATTAAATCGGAATTACAAAGAGTAAAACTGGCTTTCTATTCAAACTACTGCCATATTGTGTTTTTATAACATACTGTACACCTGCAGCTGATAAGGAATAAGGATACTGCAGAAAAACAACATGTTTACTGGCCAATCTGCTCCCTACTGTAGCTGTCATATAGCTAGATATAATTTACTGTTTGTGTCTGTTCCATGTCGAGATTTTCTGAGATGTCAATTCACAATGAGACTGGTAGTAGGAGCAACTGAAATATGACTAAAGGAGCCACTTAAATATTTATCGTTGACAAAAGATAAAAAAATCTTTCAACCCTCACTTAGAACCAAAGGACACATCTAATAGGAGAGATGGAATAAGTACTGATATAGTACATTGTATGTAATAGTATTCAGAAAAAAGCAGAATGCCTACAGTAAGTGCATTAGTAAACATTTATAGACGACATTAAAAGTGTCCATAAGTGCATCATCAGTTAGCTTTTAAGATAAAGTGACTACAAAGACCAAATTGTTATCGGGTTAATATACGCTTATCTGTACAGTACAGATATGTTTAGCAACAATGTGCATAAAGCAGCATCTCTTTTGGTAAGATTGTCAAAATAGATGATAATAGCACATTTAAAGAATTTCAAGAGATAAACACAGAGATGAAGGCTAACAACTATAACTTAAAGTACCACTAAACCTCGCCTTTATGTTGGGTCCTCAAAAATGTAATGCTGAAAAACTCTTCATGGGGAGTTCCCTCACAGCACACCTGGTAGAGCGTGTGCCCCATGTACCAGGTCTTTACCGTCTTTATGCAGCAGCCTGGATTTGAATCCAGCCCACAGCCCTTTACTGCTAACATCCCCTCTCCTCCTTTCCTGTTCTTTCACTATCGCTTTATTGGGGTACATCAAGTTAGAGAGAGATTGAGTTGGAACAAACTACAGCCACTCTCTTGACTCTCTTCTTAATTTGTGGTTATGCATGTGCAAATGTGATACTATAACGTAACTAAAGTGTTCTGTTATCAATCACATGACAATTAAAAGTCAATACTGAGCTTAAAAGTTCTATGCTAACACATCTTCACTTGATTTTGATCTGTATGTTATATATCAGGGGTGTCAAATTGAGAAAAATGTCAAAACATACACATGATGTAAACACAACAACACTTGTATCAACTAATCAATCAAATACAATAGCCCTAAAATAATACTACAAGTCTGTTATGTTGATTTGTTTGTTAGAATGAGAGTTATGGAATTGGTAGTTTGTTAATGTATGAGCCTGTACTTAGTGGTGCTATTGACTGCATTATATTATAAACTTTATTTGTCACGGAGGTGAATGTTACCCTGGCCCAGTCACACTCAGTTATACCCTGAAAACAGAGTCTTGAAACCAAAAGACAGTCACTGTCACAAAAAAGAAGTTCAAAAAGAAGATAAACAAAGATAAAAATTTTAATATAATATCAGCTTTTGGCACATTTCATTGTGTACTGAATCCAAAGAGAAAGAGCTATTATTTTCAACTGGTATATCATACTACATAGCTTTTGTTATTTGAGTTTAATTATCCAGACCTTCTTACACAATGGTTTATATTATTTTGGGTGATGTAATGACATATTTTTCAAAATCTGCCCGTAAAAAACAAAAATGCCTAATTTTACATAACCATCCAGTTATATAAATTATGTATTTGTTCCTTACTTGAGAAAATTACCATTTTTAGAAGTATAGTGTAATGGCAATGGTATTATTTCCCAATGATATAATCCCATTAATACTATAGTCAGATAGTTAATTTGCCCGCTTTTCTCCTGTGACATAGTTCACACTGCAGCTGTAAATGTCCCAGTTTAGTTTTGTTTTCCCCCACATGTGACTCATATCTGAGTTACAACACACAGTGTGAATAGCAAAACGCTGCATGGAGTTACATTTTTATATCTGGATCTGGACTTTATGGATAATTGGTTCAAAATGGCTCTTAAGACTGAAACCTACACATGATTTCCTTTAATCACTCAAACTACATTTAGAACTTATTGTGTGGAATTAATGGAAAGTAAATCATCGACCTGACACAGCTGTCACAAAGCTACGCTTTAGTAAGCTTGGCTAAGACGCTGAAGACACTACTATCTAACACTAAGCAAAACAAGTTAGTAGAGGTGTTCACAGGTCCACAGGGTGCCAAGACTCAACTTGGGACACGAGTCGAGCCAAGTCAAAATGACTTCACCTAATTGGTTCCAAGTCGTGTCTCATTCTCTTTTTTTTTTCTTGATATATTTTGTAGGGGCTTTTTTCCTTTTTGTTGGATAGGACAGTTGAAGATAGACAGGAAAGGTGGAGAGAGAAGGGATGATACACAGCAAGGGCCACAAATTGGATTAGAACCGATGGCCACTGCAGCAAGGACTCAGCCTTAGTACATGGTGAGCTATCAGGGTGCCCCGTTCTCTTGCAGAGGGTCTCGGGTCTGTGTGTCATTATCTTTTATACCTGACTGGATCCAAGTGGACTCGTTATCAGCTCCAGTCACACGGTGTGTCATATATCATCAGGACCCTTTTGGACTTGGTCTAAATAAAGTTTGGTTTCGAGTGCTTTTTCCACAGGTCAGTTTTAGATCAGGTCACAAGAAGACCCAAAAATAGCTGATTTGACCGAGATTTACAGATACGCTTCATTTGAACTACAATTTGACAATTCAGTTATTTATTAAAAATATTATATCACAATTAAAATATATTGCAAATATATTGGAAATTAAATTACGTGTGTGACACTGTTGCGTGCATGCAGATGTTCCTAAATGAAAGGTACAGATTTAAAAGGGTTGTTGTTTAATAGGTGACTGTCCATGTACTGTATGTGTTAATATAATGTCATGCAGAAGGCTACTGGACATTGTTATACAACACCATATTATAATCCAGATGTTACTGTCATTACTGCTGCTATGACACACCATTCTCTCTCATTCATCCCTAGCTGTGTGTTCAGTACTCTCTCTCTCTCTCTTCCTATCCCTCTTCCTCTCTCTCTACCTCTCTCTCTCTCTCCCTCTACCTCTCTACCTCTCTCCATCTCACTTTCTCTTTGTATACCTTTATTCCTCTCTATTCACTCTCTCCCCTGTTTTTGGTCTCAGCCTCTCTGTCTCACTCTGAGCTGGTTTGAAGTCTACCAGTAGGGGTGTGTGTGTGGGTGAGGACGCCCTGCAACCTGCAGGCCTTTGTATTGAAAATGAGTTTTATATTTTTCAAGAGGCCAGCAGGCAGTCAGCGCCTGTGTGTGTGTATATTCCTTTTTATTTTTAACAGATGAAAGCAGACAGAGTGCAGACACAACAGAATCACACAACAGAAGATAGCTGCAGCCAGGAATCAGATCCACATGTATATCAGGACATTCCTATATGAGATTTATCACATTCTGAGCTATTCAAATGCCCGGGCGCAGAAAGATTATTTGGTATTCCAATAAACAACCTAATTATTTATTGATGAGAAAAGCACGATTGCATAAGAGAGACTGATGTCATATATTTATTTACATATGTATTCATTTAACAGAGAAAATGGCAAGAATGTGTATGTCGCCGTACATATATGCGACAAGTAAAGCCGTTCAAAACTCATTTAACATTCACACCTTTGTTGTTGTTCAAACCATTGTTTCCGTTGTGTATTAAAGGAGACAGCCCTGTACAAACACTGGCCTCAACAGCTGGTAGAGTAAGAGGCACTGTCAGGGGTAGAAACAAGTATTAAAATCTTATGGAACAGTGTCAAATACTAGTCCTGCATTCAAAATCCTACGCAAGTAAAATAACACAAATGTTAATCATATAATAATGTAAGTAAAGAAAAATAGTCCTTCTGACTGTTATTATATATTTTAGATTATATTTTACTGTTGTCACTACTTGTAATTGAGACCTTAGAAATTAGGGAGTATTTCAAAACCAAAGCATTTGAGGTCCTCCCCAGAATGATTTGCCTTTCAAAGACTTTGTTGCCTGTATTGTGGTGACTTCTAAAAAATGAAAATAACATGCAATACAACTGTGTTTTATGTTAAATGCTTTTAATTTTACTCTTAATTCTCAGGAAAGAATACAGAATAATTCGGCACTTGGGTGTGAACTACATCGCTGTCATAAACATCATCTGCGTCATCTGTTTTCTTCAATTTATTAATTTTTTGCCCCTGCCCCTTAGAGAGTCTACTTCACCCCACTGCCCTCTTGGGAAGACAAGGTGTAAGTACTGACGCTTCATACACATGAAAGGGAAACAGCTTTTATTATTGCTATATTGTTTGCCTGGTAATAACAGAACATAAACGGTAGTCGTAGGGCTTACGAGCGTTAATACGTGAGGCACAAACACAGTTCAACTCGGCAGCTGCAGCAGAGTGTGTCCATTATAATCAACTGAAGCTGCAATCACAGTCTGTGTAAAAAAAAAAAACCCCGCCTGTGTGACACGTTGCATCTATGTCCCATGTATTTCGGCAGTTATACAATACACAGTGGACGGTGATAAAAGCTGGTTTCCTCATGGGAGAATTCTGACTGCAGGAGGAAAGCATGAACAGAAAATTAAAAGGGGGTTTGCTAGTATGGGAGGAGCTAGTGTTAAGATAATTGTACGATACACTGATCAGCCATAACATTATGACCACCTGGGCACCCTGGTGGTCAATGAGCCTTGGCCTCTCATGACCCTGTCTCCGGTTCATCGCATGTCCTTCCTTGGACCACTTTTCATAGGTACTGACCACTGCAGACCGGAACACCCCACAAGAGCTGCAGTTTGGGAGATGCTCTGATCCAGTTGTCTAGCCATCACAATTTGACCCTTGTCAAAGTCGCTCAAATCCTCCTTTTTCCTGCTTCTAACACAT